>NW_007237242.1:0-816 GCF_000164805.1 Carlito syrichta | reverse complement strand
CAGGAGTGATGCAAAGGAACAAGCAGGGATGGAGGCCACCACATTACATGTAGCTGGGACCACGGGTGCTATCACACTCAACTCCAATGTTGGTGTTCCAGGGAACAATGAGGTCTCGCTATGTGGCCCAGACTGGTCTCGAACTTTTGGGCTCCAATGGTCCCCCATCTCAGCCTCCCAAAGCCACAGCCCAATTGTCTGCTGATCACCGTCATCAGGAACTCTAGGCCCAATGTTGAGGCCTCCTCCCCCAAAGATCTCTGCCTATTCACAATGATCACAACTCCATTCAGCAATGGAAGGTCTTCTTTTGTTTCCTTTTTTTTTGAGTCAGTGTCTCATTCCATCGCCCAGGTTGGAGGGCTGAGGCTTGCTCCCAGCATTGCAACCTCGGCCCGTGGGGCTCTGGTGAGCCTTCTACCCCGGACTTCTGAGGAGCTGGAATGACAGAGATGTACCACCATGTCCAGTTCATTTGGGATTGAGGGTAGAGATGAGTTCTCACCGTGTTGCCCAGGTGCATCTCGGACCTGTGGGCTTGGGCTGGCCATCGGCCTTGCCTCCAATTCACTGTGATGACGAGGCTGAGCCCTCGACCCCAGTCTCGATCCTTTGTGAAATCGAACCAGAAGACTGGAGGCAGCGGCATGCCTGGATTGCCAGCATTCTGGAGGGCCGCGGCAGGTAGATGGCTGGAGCCCAGGAGTTCAAGGCCACCTAGGGCCACGCAGGGAGACAGTCTCTGCAACCATCCAAACAGGTGGTCTGGGGTCATTGTACTCCTTGTCCTGGCCACTTCAAAGGCTGACACAGGAG
>NW_007237241.1:0-663 GCF_000164805.1 Carlito syrichta | reverse complement strand
GAACCTATCGCCAAGACGAAGTCTGGCCCCTTCTCACTGGCTGGCCTCTGACTCCTGGGCTCAGGCAGCCACCTGCCTTGGACTCCCAAGGCACATGGCTGATCGCCATGAGACACAGTGCCCAACTTGGATTCACAGGTTCTGTCAGCAGGAGTGATGCAAAGGAACAAGCCGGGATGGAGGCCACCACATTACATGTTACTGGGACCACGGGTGCTATCACACTCAACTCCAATGTTGGTGTTCCAGGGAACAACGAGGTCTCGCTATGTGGCCCAGACTGGTCTCGAACTTTTGTGCTCCAATGGTCCCCCATCTCAGCCTCCCAAAGCTACAGCCCAATTGTCTGCCGATCACCATCATCAGGAACTCTAGGCCCAATGTTGAGGCCTCCTCCCCCAAAGATCTCTGCCTATTCACAATGATCACAACTCCATTCAGCAATGGAAGGTCTTCTTTTGTTTCCTTTTTTTGAATCAGTGTCTCATTCCATCGCCCAGGCTGGGCTCGCTCCCAGCATTGCAACCTCGGCCCGTGGGGCTCTGGTGAGCCTTCTACCCCAGACTTCTGAGGAGCTGGAATGACAGGGATGTACCACCATGTCCAGTTCATTTGGGATTGAGGGTAGAGATGAGTTCTCACCGTGTTGCCCAGGTGCATCTC
>NW_007237240.1:0-1254 GCF_000164805.1 Carlito syrichta | reverse complement strand
TGCTCTGGGAGACCAAATCAGGAGGATGACTGTAGTCCATATGCTTAAGGCCAACCCAGGCCTCACAGGGAGACCCCATCTTCACACCCATCCAAACAGGGGTTCTGGGGACATCGTGCCAGTCATCGTGACCACTCCAGATGCTGAGGTGGGAGGATCACCAGAGGCCATGATTCGAGGCTGGCGGTGAACAATGGTCATGTCCCTGGGCCCAAGCCTGTGTCACAGAGCCAGACCCTGTCTCCAAAAACATCAGAATCATAGACAGATTCTCAACTGCGTGTTGTGTGTTCAAAGGGTGACTGGTTTAAGAGCCAGAAAAAAATGGGACTTGGGGGAAAGAAATGTCCCTGGTTGAGGGGCGTGTCTCTAGCCTTTCTTGGTGTAACATTCTCCTTACTGAGTCAGAGGACCAGACTGCCTGGGGCACAATTCTCACCTCAGAGAGGAGAGTCAGCAGGAACCTGGCCAGGAATTCTCTGGAACTCCTGCACTTAAGCTGGGGCAGCATTTGGGGGAGTTGGGGCTGTAAGGTGCCAAGCTTGGGGGACCCTCATATTTGGAGAGGCAGGGGAGGAAGAACTTAGGGCAGAATATTTGCAGACGAATGGATTTCTTTGTTGACAGATTTTCTTTATGTCTTTCTTTCTTTCTTCCTTTCTTTCTTTTCTTTCATTTCTTTTCTTTCATTTCTTTTCTTTCCTCACTAGGTTGTCCAGGTTGCTCTCAAACTGCCCAATTCGGGACATCCTCTCGGCCTGGGCCTCCAAAACTGCTTTGATTACAGGTTGTCCATTTGGTTGACATCCTGGTCTTCCTGTATGGTTTTGAACTCTGGGCCGGAGGTGATCCTCCCACTGAGGCCTGCCCTCACCGAAGGTTTTCTCTGTTTTGCTTCAGGTTGATGTGGGCGATTGCTATGGTATTCAGCCTGTTCTCAAGTTCCCAGGCTCCGGCCATCTTCCTGCCTCAGCCTTCCTGAGTGCCCAAGAGACAGGCATGAGTTTCCAGGCAGTCCCTGTTCCCCTGATGGTTTGAGAATCAGGCCCTCCCTTTCCTCGAGGTGGCCCTTGATAGTGGTGAGTGGGACAAACCTGGGTAATGAGGTGGGTGGAGGTTTGGCACCCCAGTGGGGACACACCCTTGCCTCAGGTGCCCCCCCAGGAGAGTGCTCAGCAGGCAACTGCAGCCACACTCTCAAGGGGTCCCGTGTCATCAGAAGGGAGTGGTCCTCACGATAGATCCTGAGATCCA
>NW_007237239.1:0-848 GCF_000164805.1 Carlito syrichta | reverse complement strand
CACTCGTGCCCAATGGCAAAGACACATGTGAGCTCATGGAATAGAGGTCTGTGAGTTAGGGCAGCCGTGGGCAGAGTGTTCAAGACAGTCCACCAACATTGCGGCCAGTGCAAGTTTCGCCTACTCGGTCTGCAACCTTCGGGCAGGGGAAGGGCCTCTTTATCTCCTGATCACTCATTCGTCACCTGCCCATGCAGAACTTTAGCTGGGGAGCCGAGGTCATCTGTCATGATGCACGTGGGAGGCATCTTTTTTGTCTGCATTGGCTGGGCTGAGACACAGTGACAGGATTTTGGCTTTGTGGTCTCAACCATTGGGGCTCAGTCCGTCCTCCTGCCTTGGCACCTGAGTAGCTGGGACTACCGGGTATTCCAAGTCTGACTCTATTTTGGGGATCTCTTGCCCAGATGAGATCTGGCCTCATCATCCGGGCTGGTCTCTTAACACTGGGATCAAGTAGCCACCCTTCTTGGCCTCCAAGGGAGTGGGGCTGACAGCTATGAGCCATGATGCCAGGCCTGGACTCTCACGTGCTGTGGAGGGGGCAACTCAGAAGCACACCCTGGGATGGTGGTCAATGCATCCTGTGTAGCTGGGACCCTGGGCGCCACCAAAGCTGACTCAAATGTTTGTGTTCTGGCGAGTGATGAAGTGTCACTACGTGACCCAGGCTGGTCTCAAACTCCTGGGCTCCAGCAGTCCCCCACCTCTGCCTCCCAAAGCCATAGCCCAATTGTCGGCTGATTGACCATCTTTCAGGAAATCTACGCCCAAATCTTCAGCCTCCTTCCCCAATGATCACTGTCTGTATATGATGTTCCCAACTTGATACACAAATGGAAACTCTT
>NW_007237238.1:10116-11276 GCF_000164805.1 Carlito syrichta | reverse complement strand
GAAAGTCCTCCATTTCCTTTAAGGTTTTCAAGTTTGTTTCCGTATAAGTGTATGTAGTATCTCTCATGATCTTTTGTATTTCTTCAGGGTCAGATCTGACTTCATCTTTTGTGTTTTTGATTGTGCTTATTTGGTTTTTTTCTCATTTTTTTTTTTTGGTCAGTCTAGCTAGGGGATCATTGATCTTGTTTATCCTTTTGAAGAATTGGCTTTTTGTTTCATTGATTTTTTGTATTATCTTTTTTTTCTTCTATGTCCTGGATTTTATTTTGGTGATCTGGATTCTTCTGCTGAAATTAGGATTTTTGTGGTCTTGCTTTTCCAGCTTCCTCAGGTGGCTTGTTAGGCTGTTAATTTGTGTTCCTTCCATTTTCTTCATGTGTGTTTGTAGGGATATAATTTCCCTTCTTACTACAGCTTTTTGGGCGTCCTAGAGATTTTGGCAAGATGTTTTTTTATTTTCATTTGTTCCCAGGTATCTTTTGATCTCTGTTTTGATTTCATCATTGACCTAGGAGTTGTATAGCATCATGCTGTTTAGTGTCTATGTCTTTGTGAGTTTGGGGGGAACCTTGTTGGTGTCAATGTTTATTTTTATTCCACTGTGTCCAAGAAGGGGTATGGTAGAATTTCTGTCCTTATAAATTTGCTAATGCTTGATTTATGGCTGATTATGTGGTCAATCTTAGAATACAATTGATGGGGTAATGAGTAGGATGTGTATTCTGTGGTCTTTGGATGGAGTGTTATGTAGGTATCAATTAAGTTCATCTTGTCCAGAGTCACATTGAGGTTCCAGATCTCCTTGCTGATTTTTTTTCCTGATGATCTGTCTAGCGTTGTGAGTGGGGTATTTAAGTCCCCAGTTATGATGGTGTTAGAATCAATATCTTTCTTTAGTTTTCCTAGAAGTTGCTTTATGAAAGTTGGCACACCTATGTTAGGTGCATATATGTTTAGGATAGATATTTCTTGTTGATGGAGTGAACCTTTTATCACTATGTAGTGGGCCTCTGTATCTTTTTTAATTTTTGAAAGCTTAAATGGTATTTTGTCTGAAGTTTGGTTTGTGACTCCTCCTTTCTTTTGTGTTCCATTCACCTGAAAATTTGTTTCCCATCCTCTTACTTTGAGCCTGTGTATGTCCTTTCTAGTGAGAT
>NW_007237238.1:8177-8819 GCF_000164805.1 Carlito syrichta | reverse complement strand
CACTTTTGAGGTTGGAGAGTAGGCTACAATCTGTACTTTTTGCAGTTTTGAGGTTTAATTGAGAGGGAAGCTGTGGTTCAGAATGTATATGCCGTTTCTAGCATCCACAAACAGGTGTATGAGCACACTGGAACCTATTTCCATCTGCCTTACATCTGTCCATTCAGCAGCATGTAGTCTTGGTTCTTAGATTAAAATGGGGGTTTAAAAGAGGAAAATAATGGAGGATGGGTGGTCAATAGGAAGTTAGAGAGAAGAGTGAGAGGGAAAACAGACATATATACCAATGATCAGGTGAGAAAGAGACACAAGGCCGGAAAGATGTGAAAAAAGACACGTAAGAAAAATTCTCTTAAGAATACTGATAGCTACACAGATACATACCAATATAATCATGAAGCAGTGTAAGTCAGAAGGCAAACAATGAATGTGATCAAAATAAACAGTCACAATGATAAAATCATGTCACAATAAGAGATCAGACTAAAATCACTTCTCCTCTGATCTCCGGCCTCTCCCCTTTGTTTTTCATTTCAGGCAGACAGGTTAACTCACAGCTTGTGTTTGGTTGCCTAGGAGTTGCTTTTATCAGATTCAGCTTAGGGTTGGGGTTTTGTCTCCTGTTTAGGGACGGTTACCTTA
>NW_007237238.1:0-5858 GCF_000164805.1 Carlito syrichta | reverse complement strand
ATTTGAACTCCAAACTTGATGTCTCCCATATTGGACAGCTGCTGAAATCTCTGTGTAGTTCTTACAAAATTTCACCCATTGTGTCAATGGGCTTCTTGGAGTTTCAGCCTATTAGTGCCCATTTCAGGAATCAGCCAAGGATCTGAAGTAAGTTCATATGCATATTTTAGAACATTAAGATTATTTTTTGTGCCCTGTTATTTCTTAGTGTAAATTCCCAACAATATGATGATTGGAATAAAGGTTGTGAATGTCTTACAATGTCTTTTAATCATAACATTTGTCTTAAATTTTGTTGCCAGTAGCACAGCACAAATATAATAATTCTACCACAACATATCTTTAGACAGTTAACATTATTGAATTTTGGGGCATTTTAATGGATTTGAAATGAACCTTGAGGGCTTTACTAATGTCCATGACATTGATTCTTGGACTTTATTCACTTTTATGCGTTCCTTGTGAAAATTTCCTTTTTAATGTTTACCCCTTTCTTTTCTGCTATATTTTTTCATTTTTTTAAAAGCAGAACTAAATAGACTTTTTAATTCATTTCAGCTGTTAATACTTTTTATATTTTCTTTCATTTAAAATTAGTTTGTGGATAAACTGAATGTTAATTAAATTTGGCTCTGGTGCATTTCAAGTCATTATATTAACACATGCTTATTATAAAAATTGAGAAATTTAGGATACTTGAAAATTTTGTCAACTATCATTTTGGTGGGTTTCTTAGTGCTGTCTTTTCAAGCACAGATTTCTTTTTCCTTAAATTTCATATGCAATTTTAATTCTTCTTTTCACTTAACAATATCACATAAACATTCTCCTGTTCTTTCATTAAGTACTTATTTCAGTGTCTCTATCTTGCATAATGCAACAATCCATGTAGCTATACATTTGCTTCATTGTACCAGTCACTTTTTGCTGTATAACCTATCAACCCAACATTCATTGGCATACAACAATAAGCATTTATTTATTTCATTAAGTTCTTGTGCCTGTGGGATTGCATCGCAGGCTGGAGAAGCAGAAGAAACATGGACTAAGTCCTTCTCATGGCAAGAGAAAAAATGTAAGAGGTCAAGTGCAGCTGTAGAGGCACATTCCACATTTGTGTTTGTATCATGACTGTTACCATCCCATTGGCTAAAGAAATTCACATGACCAGAGAACCTGTAGTCAAGGGGTTGGGTGACTGTGAGACTATGACATCCATGAATGGAGAGTACTACTAAAAGGGAGTGAAGAATTGAGACCAGTAATGCAATCTACAACAAATTTAGATAAATGTTATATTTTAACAATTGCATATTATCCTATCATAAGGATGTGCTGTAATTTTCTTAACTCATTCCCTGTTAGGGGACTTATTTAGGCTATTTCTATGTCCTCTGTCTTATAAATGATGCCAAATTGATGCCACACTTGCTAATAAATTTTTTGCCCTGCCTTTGGGATTATTTTTGTACAGTTGTTAATTCCCCAGAGTGGAATTACTGGTGCAAAGCATAGGGGCATTTTTAATGTCTTGTGAGTCACAATTTGTTACTCTCTATTGCTGACAGACATTTTTCTCTACATTGTTTTTCATTGACTATTAAATACTACATACTCACAAGGCTGATCTATACAACATAATCTGTATTTTGCATCTTTTCAGCCAATGCTGTGGAAAATGTTTTAAAAAGACGTCAAATTTTAAGCTGGTAAACCATGTACATGGTAATTACCAAATGATACTGATGATAAAAAGGTGGCAAAATGATACTGATGATAAATTCTGCATGTGTAAACCTTTACCATGGCTACAGTGGCCACAATTATGGGAAGAGATAGTGATATCATAAGGTACTTGGGGTTTTTTGTAACTATGTCTGGATCAAAAGGAAGACCTATTCCTTCACTTTAAAATTTTACTGGGCAACTGGGCTCGGTGGTTCAGCCTGTAATCCTGCACTTTTGGGAGGCCGAGGTGAGTGGATTGCCTGAGCCCACGGGTTCGAGACCCGCCTGGGCAACGAGACCTCATCTCTACAATAAATCAAAAAATAAGCCTGGCATGGTAGCGCATGCCTGTAATTCCAGCTACTCGGAAGGCCGAGGTGGAAGGATCACCGGAGCCCGGCAGGTCGAGGCTGCGGTGGCTGGGAGCAGCCACTGCACTCCAGTCTGGGTGACAGAGTGAGACTCCAACTCAAAAAAAAAAAAAATTTACTGGGCAATGATTTTTCTTTGTTTAAATTTTGATGAGAAGACTAGGTTACTGGAGGAAGAAGGTCAAAAGAGAAGGGAGAAAGGATTGCTTTCTCTGTTCATGTCTCATAGCCTGCAGTGATATCCTCAGGACAGACTGCTGTCTTATGCTGGAGGGCTCCAGCCCTTTTGATCTGTATCCCTGGACTATAAGCTCCATGTCAGCAAGGACGTTGTCTGCCACATTTCTCTCTGTATGCTCAATAACTAGAACATTGTACAACAAACAGTAGTTTTTATGAAATGTTTGTTGAATGACTAAACAAGTCTGCTAGAGTTTGTTACATCTAGTATGGTCTGCCCCATGTCAGTTGAACAATGACAGAAATAAAGCAGGATCCCAGCAGAAATATTGATTATGTCTCACCATTTTGTTCATCTCCCTGCTGCACACAGGCAATTCTTTTATAGTCCAACCCTCTTGTTAGTGCTTCCTTAACCCCCAGTATCGTTCCAGGCACTAATGTGTCCCTGTTGTGTGACATAGTTTCCCCCGGCTGTGAGGGCGGGCATGCACTGAATTCAGATCAGCTTCAGAATTCTCCTTAAGACACTTCCAGGAAAATTCTCTCCTATGATCAGAGTAAACACTTGAAGTAACACCTCTCCCTGGTTTCATGGCTTTCCTGTGGGAGCACCTTTTCAGCTCTCTTCTCTTCTCCCTTCTAACCATGTTTAGATGTTTGAAATACCTCTTACCTATTTCCTAGCGTAAGACACCTGGTAACTCTATAGAATAACTCAAGTTCCATCTGTAGCAAAAAGGTTGCTGGAAAGGCAGGAAGTTGGGTTCCCTTTATAATAGGGGGTCTTAGGGCCCCAGAAAATCCTAAGTATTATATCAGTTTCAAGCCTATTTTAGGGCAGAGTATATTACTGCAGCTTGTATCCTGTAGGATGTTTTTGGTAATAGAAAATGCAGGAAATAATAACTTACACTGTGAAGACATTTCGTGTGTAATTAACAAGAAGTCCAGAAGGAAGAGGCTCAGGGATCGCCTAGGATGCAAGGGTGTCATTGAAAAGTCTGGCTCTTTCTGTGATGCCTCACCCTTCTCTGATTATTGACTGTTTACCTCAGGCTCCTCTCACAAGATCTCAACACAGCTGCCATGGGTTCCTCATATCCCCACGTGACAGTGACCAAACCAGGAAGGGAGTGAAGGAGAGAGGGGCTTGTCTTCTCTTGCATCTCCAATCAGGCAGTGCAATGCTTCCTGAAGGTTGCCTGCTGCCTTTCCATTGCAGCTCATTGGTCACAACGAGGTCATGTGTCCATGCCTTGAACCTATCACTGGCCAACATGTACAAGACTTCTATATTTGTCCTGCATCAATAGGGATTCACTCCCGAGAACTTTGCAAAAGAAAACCGGAACCTTCAGCCAGCAAGATGGTAGAATGGCTTTTGGGTAGGCAAACTAGTGTCTGTTACCATCTAAAAACAAAACTACCATGATGTGAAAAGTGGATACTAAAAATTCAGCTGAGTGAAATATAAGATCATATCACCATGAAGTTAGTGATATGTGCAAGGTGAACCTTTCCCACTAGCTCACTAAAGTGAAATTCTGATGGCTCCGAATGTTGGCAGTTTGGTTATGTCTGAATCTGTTCAAGCTCTAGTGTCCATCTGGCACCTCTTAGTGGCTTTTGTCCACTCTGGTTTAAGGATCCCTTGGGATGTCCCCTGTTGTTAGATTCAGGAAGAATATTGGGGACTGAGGGAGCCACCCTCAATCTCTCTGCTTCTCAAGCCAAAGTCAAAAGAGTTTCCCTGCCTGGCCTCAGTCTCTGCTCCTCTCCACTGTCTTGTTTTCCCAGATCACCTCACTCTTATTCCCTCCTCTCCCAGAAGGTAAAGATATCTCTTTCATGCCCTTCAGCATGAGGAAGGGAGTGTTGTGGAATTGGTGCTATTGTAGATTTTAGTGTATTTCAGAGTATGTCACAACAACTCATGAAATTAGAATAATGATCTCCATTAAAAGTGAATGTTCTCTTTATAAAATTAAAGTAAAAATGTTTAAAGCACTGCAGTTAGACGAAAAAAGTATGATTCTCATTACCTAGAGACAATTGCTATACTTTAGTGACTGCCCTCCAAACTTTTTTAGTACACATTTTTTTAGTCTAGCCATGTTGCATTACATTTTGTATTGCTATTTTCTTTAAGATTATGTTTTAAGTTATAAATTTTTTTTTAAATGGCAGCACAATATTTCATTGTGTGGGCATACAAGAATATATTTAAATATGCCAATTATTGGACATTTGGACATTTTCCAACTTTTCATTTTTAGAAATAAAAATGTATAAATGGCATACATTAAACTTTGTTTTCACTTTTTCTATTTTCTTAGCCTAGATTCCTTGAAGGGAAATTAACAAGGTGAAATTTATAAACATTTCTTAGAGTGTTGATTTTATCCCTGGATTATTATTCATAAAATTTATGTTAATGCTTGGCTCATTGCACCCTAGCCAGCAAAAAGACATACTGTTTTAATTTTTGTTAATTAAAAATGTAAAATTTCAATCTCTTTGTTTTAAATGGGGTTGTGTTAGTGAGTTTGAATATTTTAACACATGATTTTTGCCACGTGTCTAAGATTGAACTATTGTTCATCATCCATAAATAACTGCTGCCTGCAGTTGATGGAAACTCCATCTTTCCAAATGTCTACGTCAAAATTTTGACGTCATTCTTGACTCTTTGGTTTCTTTCCCACCCCTCATCTCTCACCCAAGGCATGGTGAATCCCTCGGAATGACCGCCACTGATTCCACCTGGTTCAGGCCACCATCATCTTCTGTCTCAGTCACTGTGGTAGTTTCCTGATTTTTTGCCCTATGGCAAGGTCTTTGCACAGCAGTCAGGGTCATCTCATCAAACTGTAACTAAGATTATGTTGCTCCAGTGTGCAGAACCCTCTGTGACTCTCTATTGCACTCAGTAAAAAAACCAGAAGGTCAAATTTTACAAAGCCCTTTATGATCAGGACCCTTGCCACTTTTCAGACACCATCTTCTATTTTCCTATCACTCTCTTGCTGGTCCTTGGATATCCCAAGGCCATACCCCATTCCTCTCAGGACCTTTGATCTTAATATCTGCTCCTGTCACATTCATGTTCTTGCTATTCTTTGAACACTCAGGCACTGCTTCAGGTTATTTTCACTTGCTGCTTTAACTGCCTGAAGTGCTTTCCCTCCAGATACTTGGATGACTGACTTTTTCACCTCCTTTTAGGTCTTATCTGAAATGTCATTTTTTCAATGAGTTCTTTGTTTGGCCTTTCTAACTCTACTTTTCACCTCTGCTGGCATTTCCTCATACCCTTATCACTGTCTATCTAACATGTGTTTCACTTGTCTATCGTAATTGCTGTTTGAAACTTTACTAAAATTAGGCTACTGTAAGGGAGATTATTTTCCCCAGCTTTACTGACATGATGTGTTTTGATTACAAATGATATTGTAACATAGTTTGAGATCAGGAAGTGTGATGCCTCCAGCTTTGTTCTTTTTGTTCAAGACTGCTTTGACTGCTCAGGATTTTATGTAGTTTCATATGAAATTTAAGATTGTTTTCTATTTGTGG
>NW_007237237.1:0-4580 GCF_000164805.1 Carlito syrichta | reverse complement strand
ACTACTGTCTACCTAGATAAGTCATCTAGTTAATTCAGTTGGTTAGCCAGCTGGCCAACTATGTAGCAAGCTAGTCAATTCAACTGGTTTGAAAGCAGGACAGATAGTTAAAACAGCAATTTAAGACAGCTGGCTAGCTAGCTAGGTAGTGAGCTAGTTAATTCAGTTGGCTAGAGATCTGGCTACCTAATAAAGTCAGCTCATTAAGTTATCTGGCTATCCAAATGGATAGAGCAGTAGAAAACTAGTTAAGTCAGCTGGCTAACCTGCTGGAAAACAAGTTAAGTCAGCTAGTTAGTCACATGACTGGTCAGCTGCCTAGCTAGTTATTCAAGTAGTTAAGTCTGCTAGCAAACCAGCTGGCAAGCTAGTTAAGTAACATCATTAAGCGAGTTGGCTAGCCAGCTAGCTAGCTACATAAAAAACTAATGAAGTCCGATGGCTAGACAGCTGGCTAGCTAGATATTTCAGCTAGTTTTGTCAGCTCGTTTGCGAGGTAGCTAGCTAGCTAAGTTAGCTGGTTATGTCAGCTAGGTAGCTGGTTAAGTCAGCTAGTTAAGTCAGCTAGATAGCTAGATAGCTAGGTAGCAAACTAATTATTTCATCTAGAAAAGTCAGCTGACTATTTATGTAACTAGCTAGTTAAGTCAGCTGGTTAAATCAGCTGTCTTGAAAGTTAAATCAGCTAGTTAAGTCAGGTGACTAACCACCTGCCTAGCTGGGCAGCTAACTAGATAAGTCAGTGAGTTGTCAGCTGGCTAGCTAGTTAAGTCAGCTTGCTAAATCAGATGACTAGTCAGCTGCTTAGCTGGGTAGCTAGCTAGTTAAGCTGTCTAGCCAGCTGGCTAGCTAGGTAAGTCATCTAGTTAAGTCAGCTTGCTAGCCAGCTGGTTAGCTTGGTAGCTAGGTAGGGAAGTCAACTTGCAAGCCAGCAGGATACATAACTAGTTAAGTCAGCTGGCTAGAAGGCTGTCTAGCTGGTTATGTCAGCTAGTTAAGACAGCTGGCTAGACGCCTGGCTAGGTAGGTAGCTAGCTAAGTCAACTGGCTAGCCAGCTGGCTAGCAAGTTAAGTCAGCGTATTAAGTGAGCAGGCTAGCCATCTGGCTCCCTAGTTGGTTAGCTAGTTTAGCCAGCTGGCTAGCCACATGGCTATCTAATTAAGTAAACTAGATCAGTCAGCTGGTTAATCAGTTGGCTAGCTACATGGCTAGCAAGTTAAGACAGCTGGTTAGCAAGCTAGTCATGTAGGTGGTCAGCTAGTTAAGCCAGCTGGCTAGCCATCTGAACAACAGGGTGGCTTGCTAGTTAATCTGGCTGGCTATCCGGATGTCCAGGCTGCTGACTATTTAACCCAGCTGGCTAGCCATCTGGACAGCCTGCTAGCTAGCTTGCCATCTGCATATTCACGTAGCCAGCCAGGTAGCTAGCTAGTTAAGCAAGCTGGCTAGCCATCTAGCCTACTTGGTAGTTAGCTAGCTAATTCAGCTGGCTAGCCAGATAGCCAGTCAACTACCTAGTCAGTTACTTAAGTCAGCTAGCTACCGATGTAGCTAGTTAAGTCAGCTAGCAAGTCAGCTAACTATTCAACTAGCTAGTTAGTCAGCAAGATAGGTTGCTAGTCAGCTAGATGGTTACGTCAGCTAGCCAGCTACCTAGCCAGTTAGCTATCTTGTTAAGTCAGCTAGCTAGATAGCTAGATAGCTTGTTTTCTAGCTGGTTATGTCAGCTAGATAGCCAGCTAGCTAGTCAGCTAGCTAGTTAAGTCAACTAGGAAATCAGCTCGTTACTTAGCTAACTAGTTGGCTAGCAACTCAGCTAGATGGTCAGCTAACTAGTGGGCTCTCTCGCTTTCCATCAGGTCAGGTAACTAGTTGGTTTACTCGCCTGCCAAACTGTCAGAAAACTAGTCGGCTCATTCACCATCCAATAGGTAAACTAACTTGTGGGCTTGCTTGCATGCAAACAGGACACTTAACTAGTTGGCTTGCTTACCAGCCCACTTTTTAAGTCAGCTCACCAGTTGGCTTGCTCACTGGCTGACAACTTAAGGCAGCTCAGCCGTCGGCTCACTAGCAGACCAACTAGTTAAGTCAGCTCACTTGACGACTGATTAGTTAAGTCTTCTAAACTATTGGCTCACTCGGCAACTGACTACAGTCAGCTGACCTGTCAGCTCACTCACCGGGCGACTAGTTAATTCTGCTGACCATTGGACTCACTATCCAGCCAACTAGCTAAGTCAGCTGACCAGTCGACTCACTCAATGGCCGACTAGTTAAGTCAGCTGACCAGTGGGCTCACTCACTGGCCGACTATTTAAGTCAGCTCACCTGTGGGCTAACTCACTGGCCGACTAGTTAAGTCAGCTAACCTGTCGGTCGACTACCCAGACAGCTAGTTAGGTCAGCTAACAAATTGGCCGGCTAGTCGACCAATTGTCAGCTGACAATTTAGCCTAGCTAACTAGTCGGCCGACTAGTTAGGTCAGCTAACTTGTCAGCCAAAAAATCGACTGAATAGTTAGGTCAGGAAACCAGCAGGACACTAGTTAACCTTGCTCACTTGTGGGCCAACTCGTTCGTCACCTACTTAACCGAGCTAAGTAGTCGGCCGACTAATCAGCCGATTTGTTAAGCCAACAAGCAAGTCGGCAGAGTAGTTACCCAATGTGTTAAACCAGTTAAGTAGTCGGCCGACTCATTAGCCAACAAGTTAAGTCACTGGGCTCACTTGTTAACCAACTAGTTAAATCAGCTAGTTAACTCATTTACCAACTAGTTAAAACAGTTATCCAAATCTTTAACCAACTCGTTAAGTCAGCTAGCTATCTCATTAGCCAACTCGTTAAGTCAGCTAGCTAAGTCAGCTAGCAAACAAGCTAGCTAACAAAGTCAGCTAGCTAAGTCAGTTAGCTCACTACTTAGCTTACTATTTAAATCAGCTCCTTAAGTCTGCTACATAACTAGTTAGCTATTTATTAAATCAGCTACTTATTCAGCTAGTTAAATATTTAGCTAATCAGCTTATTCAAGAAGTTGTCAGCTAGCTAATTAGTTAAGTCAGCTAGTTAAATCAGCTAGCCAAATAGTTAAGTCAGCTAGCAAAGTCAGATAGCGAAGCAGACTAAATTAAGTCAGCTTTCTAATTTAGGCAGCTGGAAAGACAATTAGCTAGCTACTTAGCTAACGGGTTAAGTCAGCAGATTGAGTCAGGTAGTTAGCTAGTTAACTAACGGGTTGTCAGCTGGTGGAGTCAGTTGGCTAACTAGTTAGCAAACGTGTTTAGTCAGTTGGTTTAGTAGGCTAGCTAGGTAGTTAGCTAACGAGTTAAGTCAACTGGTTGAGTAAGCTAGCTAGCTCTTTAGCTAATGAGTTAAGTCAGATGATTAAGTCAGCTAGCTAGCATGTCAGATAATGAGTAAGCCTACTAGTTAGCTAGTTGGTTAAATCTGCTAGATAGCAAGGTCGCTAACTATTTATATCAGCTGGTTAGCTAGGTAGATAGCTGGTTAGCTAACTATTTAGATCAGCTTGCTAACTATGTAGCTGTCTAGTTAGCTAACTATATCAGCTGGCCAACTATGTAGCTTGCTAGTTAACTCAGCTAGTTAAGTCAGCTGACTACAAAGATGGCTCGCTAGGTAGTGAGCTAGTTAAGTCAGTTGGGTAGCCAGCCTGCTAGCTGGTTAATTCAGCTTGTTAAGAGAGCTGGCTAGTCAACTGGCAAGGTAAGTGGCTAGCTGGTGAAGTCAGATAGATAGCTACCTGTCTAGCTAGTGATATTAGCGAATGAAGTCAGCTGGCTAGCCAACTGGCTAGCTGGTTAAGTCAGCTAGTTTAGTCAGCTGTCTAGTCAGCTGGATATGTAGGTTGCTAGCTAGATAAGTCAGCTTGCTATCCAGCAGGATAGCTGTTCAAATCAGCTAGTTAAGTCAGCTGCTAGACTGCTCGCTAGGAAGGTAGCAAGCTAGTTCAGTGATCTGGCTAGCCAGCTTGCTAGCTTAAGTCAGCTAAGTCAGATGGCTAGCAAGCTATCTAGACAGGTAGCTGCTAGGTAAGTCAGCTGGGAAGTCAGCTAACTAGCTGGTTAAATCAGCTAGTTAAGTCAGCTGGCAACCAGCTGGTAAGCTAGTTAAGACAACTCATTAAGTCAGTTGGCTATCCAGCTGGTTAACTAGTTAAAAAACTAGTTAAGTCAGATGGCTAGCCATCTGGTTAGCTAGCTATTTCAGCTAGTTAAGTCAGCTACATAGCTAGGAAATTAGCAATATAAATCAGCTAATTGTGTCAGTTAGGTTTCTAGTTAAGTCAGCTAGTTAAGTCAGCTGGCTAGCTAGATAGCTAGCTAGGTAGCTAGTTACTTAAGCCAGCTAGTTAAGTCAGCTGGATAGCTAGGTAGCTAGCTGGTTTAGTCAGCTTGTTAAGTCAGCTTGCAGCTAGTTAAGTCAGTGAGTTGTCAGCTGGCTAGCTAGCTGCCTAGTTGTATAGCTAGCTAGTTAATTCAGCTGGGTAGCCAATAAGCTACCTAGGATGTAACCTAGTTATGTCAGCTCACTGGCCAGCTGGTTATCTAGGTAGG
>NW_007237236.1:0-821 GCF_000164805.1 Carlito syrichta | reverse complement strand
AGCTAGATGGTTAAGTCAGCTTGCCAGCTACCTAGCCAGTTAGCTATCTTGCTAAGTCAGCTAGCTAGATAGCTAGATAGCTTGTTTGCTAACTGGTTATGTCAGCTAGATAGCCAGCTAGCTAGTCAGCTAGCTAGTTAAGTCAGATAGGAAATCAGCTCATTACTTAGCTAACTAGTCGGCTAGCAACTCAGCTAGATGGTCAGTTAACTAGCGGGCTCTCTCGCTTTCCATCAGGTCAGCTAACTAGTCGGCTTACTCGCCTGCCAAACTGTCAGAAAACTAGTTGGCTCATTCACCATCCAATAGGTAAACTAACTTGTGGGCTTGCTTGCATGCAAACAGGACACTTAACTAGTTGGCTTGCTTACCAGCCCACTTTTTAAGTCAGCTCAACAGTTGGCTTGCTCACCAGCTGACAACTTAAGGCAGCTCAACCGTTGGCTCATTAGCAGGCCAACTAGTTAAGTCAACTCACTCGACGACTGACTAGTTAAGTCTTCTAAACTATTGGCTCACTTGGCAACTGACTACAGTCAGCTGACCTGTCAGCTCACTCACCGGGTGACTAGTTAATTCTGCTGACCATTGGACTCACTATCCAGCCAACTAGCTAAGTCAGCTGACCAGTCGACTCACTCAATGGCCGACTAGTTAAGTCAGCTGACCAGTGGGCTCACTCACTGGCTGACTAGTTAAGTCAGCTCACCTGTCGGCTAACTCACTGGCCGACTAGTTAAGTCAGCTAACCTGTCTGTCAACTACCCAGACAGCTAGTTAGGTCAGCTAATAAATCGGCAGGCTAGTCGACCAACTTGTCA
>NW_007237235.1:0-672 GCF_000164805.1 Carlito syrichta | reverse complement strand
TAACTCATTAGCTAAAGAGCTAGCTAGCTGACTCAACCAGTTGACTTAACTCGTTAGCTAACTACCTAGCTAGCTGCTAAACCAACTGACTAAACACGTTTGCTAACTAGCTAGCTAACTGACTCCACCAGCTGACAACCCGTTAGTTAACTAGCTAACTACCTGACTAAATCTGCTGACTTAACCCGTTAGCTAAGTAGCTAGCTAATTGTCTTTCCAGCTGCCTAAATTAGAAAGCTGACTTAATTTAGTCTGCTTTGCTATCTGACTTTGTTAGCTGACTTAACTATTTGGCTAGCTGATTTAACTAGCTGACTTAACTAATTAGCTAGCTGACTTAACTTCTTGAATAAACTGATTAGCTAAATATTTGACTAGCTGAATAAGTAGCTGATTTAATAAATAGCTAACTAGTTATGTAGCAGACTTGAGCTGATTTAAATAGTAAGCTAAGTAGTGAGCTAACTGACTTAGCTAGCTGACTTTGTTAGCTAGCTTGTGTGCTAGCTGACTTAGCTAGCTGGCTTAACGAGTTAGCTAACCTGATAGCTAGCTGACTTAATGAGTTGGTTAAAGATTTGGCTAACTGTTTTAACTAGTTGGTAAATGAGTTAACTAGCTGATTTAACTAGTCGGTTAACAAGTTAGCCCAGTGACTTAACTTGTTGGCTA
>NW_007237234.1:0-776 GCF_000164805.1 Carlito syrichta | reverse complement strand
ACAAGGCCATAAACAGTAATGCCAGGAATTCTGGAACATGATGGCTTTTTCCAGGCTGAGTGTTCTCATAGTTTTCATAGTAGCATTAACGGCCCTTAAATTTTGTAAAAGTTTTCATTTACCTGATATATTCTTAATAACAAATATAGGGGTTTTCCATGGGCTAGTGGAAGGTTTAATGTGACTGACTTCTAGTTGTAGTTGCACCAAATCTATTGTTGCCTTAAATTTTCTGATGGCATGATTTACAATATGATGAGAAGAGCTATACTTAAACTCCCCTTCCTGCAGTTTAACTATTTGATTCTTTAGCGTTTGATGGGCTCTTTTGACTATAACTTGACCCTAAGGATTATAAGAAATTTTTGTGGAATGAGAAATGCCAAATAGGACACAAAAACATTGAAAAGCCTTGGATGTATAAGCAGGAGCACTATCAGTTTAAAATTGCTTTGCAAAACCCAATTGTGAAAAGCAAAATCTCAGAGGGGGAGGGTTAATAGGCTGCCTCCCTTGGAATGTGAAACTGGTATCTGTTTTTTTTTTTGAGTTGGAGTCTCACTCTGTCTCCCAGACTGGAGTGCAGTGGCTGCTCCCGGCCACCGCAACCTCGACCTGCTGGTCTCTGGCGATCCTTCCACCTCAGCCTTCCAAGTAGCCGGAATTACAGGCATGCGCTACCATGCCCAGCTGATCTATTGTAGAGATGAGGTCTCACTGCCCAGGCGGGTCTCGAACCCGTGGGCTCAGACAATCCACTCACCTCAGCCTCCCAA
>NW_007237233.1:0-731 GCF_000164805.1 Carlito syrichta | reverse complement strand
CTAGCTGACTTAACTTGCTGACTTAACTAGCTTGCTACCTAGCTAGTCAACTGACTTAACTGGCTGACTTAACTAGCTAGCTACCTAGCTAGCCAGCTGACTTATGTTGTTAGCTAACTAGCTAGCTGCCTAGTTAATCAGATGATGTAAGAAGTTAATTACCTAGCCAGCTAGCTGACTTAACCAGCTAGCTAATGAGTTAGCTTACTCATTAGCTAACATGCTAGCTAGCTAACTTAATTAGCTGACTTAACTCATTAGCTAACTAGCTAGCAAGCTGACTCAACCAGCTGACTTATCTCATTAGCTAACTAGCTAGCTAGCTGACTCAGCCAGTTGACTTAACTCTTTAGTTTACAAGCTAGCTACCTGACTAAATCAGCTGATTTAACTCGTTAGCTAACTAGCTAGCCAGCTTACTCATCCAACTGACTTATTCCATTAGCTAAATAGCTAGCTAGCTAGGTGATTCAAGCAGCTGACTTAACTCGTTAGCTATCTAGCTAGCCAGCTGACTCAACCAGCTAACTTAACTCGTTAGCTAACTAGCTAGCCAGCTGATTTAACCAGCTGAATCAACTAGTTAGCCAACTAGCTAGCCAGCTGACTTAATCAGCTGATTTTACTAGTTAGCCAAATAGCTAGCTAGGTGAATTAACCAGCTGACTTAGCTAGTTTGTCAACTAGGTAACTAGCTGAATTAACCAGCTGATGTAGCTAGTTAGCTAACT
>NW_007237232.1:0-2589 GCF_000164805.1 Carlito syrichta | reverse complement strand
GAGAGGGAGATGGGAGTGGAGAGAAGGAAGCAGATACAAATCATAACACTACTGAGAGCAATCGAAAGGGGAAAAGGGGAAGTCTCCTTCTTTTCGTTTTAAGTCCCCAAATTATCTCCTCCATCCCATTTAAAATTTTTTTAACAGTGCATTTAAAAATTGATCATCTTTCCCACAAAATTGTAACCTCTACAAGAATAAGAATTTCACTTGCTGTATTTGGATTGTATTATTGCGGCTTTTTCTGGAGGATAGAAGCAGCTAAATAAACATTTCCTGAATGAATTATTTGACATACATAAGAACTACCCAATTCATATACTGCATAAATATATACTGATACTATGACTTACACATTCCCTTTTTCCATTGAGTAAAAATATTTGAGAGCCTATGTTCAAAAGAAAACTTTTATAGAATGTTCATACCATTTACTCGTGGTAGCCTCAAATTGTAATCAACTCAAATGTCTGCCAATTGTAAAAAGAATAGCCAAAAACTGTGGTATATTTATGCGACAAAAATAGATACCTCACCAATAAAAATGAAGGAACTAATGACTTAGATAGCTGACCTAACTAGTTAGCTAGCTGACGTAGCTACCTGACTTAACTAGTTTGCTAGCTGACATAAGTAGTTGACTCAACTAGCTGACTTAACTAGTTAGCTAGCTGACTTAGCTAACTAGCTGGCTAGTTATCCAGCTGACTTAGCTAACTGACTTAACTCCTTAGCTGACGACCTAGACAACTGACTTCGCCATCTGACTTTACTTATTAGCTGATGTGCTAGCCAGCTGACTTTGCCAGCTGACTTAACTGGTTAGCTGAGGAGACAGTCAGCTGACTCAACCACCTGACTAAACTTGTTAGCTGAGGAGACAGCCAGCTGACTCAACCAGCTGACTTAACTCATTAGCTCACTAGCCAGCCAGCTGATTCAACCAGCTGACTTAACTCGTTAGCTGACTAGCTGATTCAACCAGCTGACTTAACTTGTTAGCCGACTTGTTAGCCAACTGATTAAACAGCTGACAGCAAGTTAGCTGACTAGCTAGCTAGCTGACTTAACCAGCTGACTTAACTAGTTAGCTGACTAGGTAGCTAGCTGACTTAACTGGCTGACTTAGCTAGCTGACCTTACTAGTTAGCTAGCTGAATTAACTAGTTAACTAACTGACTTAACTAGCTGACTTAGCTAGCTGACTTAACTAATTAGCTAGCTGACTTAGCTGGCTGACTTAACTCCTTAGATAACTAGTTATCTAGCTGACTTAGCTAGCTGATTAACTTATTAGCTAACTGTTAGATAGCTGACTTAGCTAGCTGTCTTAACTCATTAGAGAACTAGCTAGCCAGCTGACTTAGCTAGCTGTCTTAACTCGTTAGAGAACTAGCTAGCTAGCTGATTTAACCAGCTGACTTAACTCATTAGCTAACTACCTAGTTAGCTGTCTTAGCCACCTGACTTAACTCGTTAGCTAACTAGCAATCTAGCTGATTTAACCAGCTGACATAACTCGGTAGATAATTAGTTAGCTAGCTGACTTAACCAGCTGACTTAACTCATTACCTAACTAGTTAGCTAGCTGACTTAACCAGCTGATGAACTCATTAACTAAATACCTATCTGGCTGAATTAACCAGCTGACTTAACTCGTTAGCTACCTAGCTAGCTAGCTGACTTAACCAGCTGATTTAACTCGTTAGCTAACTACCTAGCTAGCTGACTTAACCAGCTTACTTAAGTCTTTAACTAACTAGCTAGCTAGCTGACTTAACCAGCTGATTTAACTCGTTACCTAACTAGCTTGCTAACTGGCTTAACCAGATGATTTATCTCGTTAGCTAACTAGCTAGCTAGATGAGCTAATCAGCTGACTTAACTCGTTAGCTAACTAGCTAGCTAGCTGGCCTAAACAGTTGACTTAAATTGTTAGCTAACTAAGTAACTAGCTGACTTAAACAGCTGAATTAACTAGTTAGCCAAGTAGCAAGCTAGCTGACTTAAACACCTGACTTAGCAAGTTAGCTAACTAGCTTGCTAGCTGACTTAATCAGCTGATTCAGCTAGTTAGCTAACAAGATAGGTAGATGACTTAACCAGCTGACTAAGCTAGCTGACCTATCTAGTTAGCTAGCTGACTTAGCTAGCTGATTTAGTTAATCAGCTAGCTGACTTAACTAGATGACTTAACTAATTAGTCAACTAGTTATCTAGCTGACTTAGCTAGCTGAAATAACTCGTCAGCTATCTAGCTGGCTAACTGACTTAACCAGCTGACATAACTCATTAGCTAACTAGCTAGCTAGCTGACTTAAATAGCTGACTTAACTCATTAGCTTACTAGCTAGCTAGGTGACTTCACCAGCTGACTTAACTCTTTAGCTAACGAGCTAGCTAGCTGACTTCACCAGAGCAAAATTCTAAAAAGTTCTAAAATTCTAGAAACAGTGGCATTCTGGGAACAAACCAGGCAGTACCTTGTTGGGTAACTGAGTCATGTCTTTGGGATATACATCAGCTGTTTCTGACAGTCCTTGGCACTTTACGACTATCTTAATGATGCATCTCCAGATCATAAAAATA
>NW_007237231.1:0-717 GCF_000164805.1 Carlito syrichta | reverse complement strand
CAACTCAATTCACCAGCCGATTTAACATGTTACCTTACAAGCTAGCCAGCTGACTTCACCAGCTGACTTAACTCATTACCTGACGAGCCAGCCAGCTGACTCCTCCAGCCGATTTAACTAGTTAGCTGAAGAGCCGCCAGCTGACTCCACCAGCCAACTTCACTCGTTAGCTGACAAGCCAGTCAACTGACTCTGCAGCCAGCTTCACTCGTTAGCTGACGATCCAGCTGACTGACTCTGCCAGCCAACTTAACTCGTTAGCTGACCAGTCAGCCAGCTGACTCCACCAGCTGATTTAACTCATTAGCTGACGAGCCAGTCAACTGACTCCACCAGCCGACTTAACTTGTTAGCTGACGAGCCAGCCAGCTGACTCTGCCAGCCGACTTAATTCGTTAGCTGATGAGCCAGCCAGCTTACTCTGCCAGCCGACCTAACTCATTAGCTGACAAGCCAGCCAGCTGACTCCACCAGCTGACTTAACTCGTTAACTCACTACCCAGCCAGCTCACTCCACCAGTCGACTTAACTCATTAGCTCACTAGCCAGTCAGTTGACTCCACCAACTGACTTAACTCGTCAGCTCTCTAGTCAGCCAGTTGACTCATCCAGCTGACTTAACTCGTTAGCTCACTAGCCAGTCAGCTGACTCAACCAGTTGACTTAACTTGTTAGCTGACTAGCCAGTCAGCTGACTCAACCAGCTGACTTAACTTG
>NW_007237230.1:0-380 GCF_000164805.1 Carlito syrichta | reverse complement strand
TGGGACTTACATTCGTGCCGCCATGCCAAGGCCCAGCCAACAGAGACTCTGGCAACACAAAAGATGCCTCCCATATGCATCATGATGGGCGTCCACAGCTCCTGAGGGAAAGGTCCATGTAGGTGGGAGATGATCGAGTGATCGGGAGAGGAAGGGGCCCTCGCCTCTCCTGAAGGTGGAAGATAGGGTGACCAGAACCTGTGCTGGCAACGGCTTTGCCAGACTGCCTTCACTGCTCTGTGCCCAATGGCCACACTATTCCGGGGCTGTCTGTTCCTTGAACTCACACATGTTTACCCTGTGGGTCACGAACGTGGAGGGTAGAAGGAGGCCTTCTGGGACACGTAACCAAAGGCATGGGACGGATGTGCCTGATGGCC
>NW_007237229.1:0-463 GCF_000164805.1 Carlito syrichta | reverse complement strand
TAAGGAAGTGTGTCAGTTTCAGAATTGAAGAAAATAAAATCTTCACCTACAAAACCTTCTGTTTGGATGTAGTATCAAAAATTTTATGGAAAAAAGATAAGAAAATGCCTATAGACAAACTCACTGTAGAATCTGAAGTTTTTTAAATGGAGGAATAGCTTAAATTCTGTGGATAACACCAATAAATATTTATAAAAAGTCACTTAGTGATGTGAAAGTATGTATGAGACTGAAACATGACTTCTTACTGGTGAACTTGAGTGGCAGCCAAACCTGCTCTTGGCATGTCTCCTTTCTTTTCTGGGCAACTGTGCCCTCTGTTAGTTTCCTTCAACTTGCTGTTAGATTTTGGCCCACCTCTTATGTCTGAATATGGCTTGCCCTGTTTTTATAAAACCTTTGATATCCCTGAGATTTCCCAAGCATTCTTGTATGTATATATGTGTGTGTGTGCACAGGTGCA
>NW_007237228.1:290147-305550 GCF_000164805.1 Carlito syrichta | reverse complement strand
TAACTGTACCCCACAAAACCATAATAAAAAATACTGATTAATGGAAAAAAAAAAAAGAGAAGAATACAGAGACTGCTTAATAAAACTTTGTTGAACAGAACGCAGGAATGTTGGCTTGAATTGAAATGGAGCCTACCACTAACAAGTTGGTTAGTGGGCTAGCCGTTTGATGGGCTTGCTCTTTCTTGATTTCTCTAACCTTTCCCCTTACCCCACCACACACACACACACACACACACACACACACACACACACACACACACACACACCTTTCCCTGACTATAAATCCTGAGCAACTGCTTTTATTTCTGCAATCAGACACCAGGAGGTCATTTTTTACAGTCAGTTATCTTCTCTTATATTTCTCCCCTAACCTGTATTCAAAATGTCATGAGTTCAAGTTCAAAGTTCTAGCTGCTAGTTGATGTGGATCAGGGCAATGTCAGACTCTGTTGGATAGAAAACCACCACTTCCCTATACTTTGTCTTCGAGTCCTGCTGAAAGAAACTACCCAAGTTCTGCAAGATCTGAGCCTGGAAAAGTCGAGGCACTTAGCAAGCCCACAGAGGACACTCGCCACATAATAATCTCGCCAACATTTTTCTTGCTCAAAGGCACTGCTCTTTTCAAGTAAAAAAAGGTACAACAGTTAGTTAGCAAGTTGAATTCCCAGCAAGTGCTTATACTCAATCCTGAAGGATACCTATCTCTAGGCTCCAGGGACCCACTTAAGTATACTTGCCATAATGTCATTAATGAAAGAGGAAGGCTCACAGAAGTGAAGAGGTTTTCTCAAGGCTAGGCTGATGGTAAATAACCAAGTAGGATCCAGAAAAGCTCTGTCCACTCTAACACACACATCCTCTCATTACCGCCCCTCCCCTCTCTTTCTGAACAGATTATATCTTGGAAGCTCCTAAATTTCAGGCAATCAGTCATCTCCAGAGTAAGCTGTCAGTCTCTCTCCCATAAATCTGTCATTTTTATTCCTGCCCTTCTAGCACACCACACTTAGTAGGTGCTAGGAAATGTTTTCCAACTTAACACAACATCCCCAAAACATAAAGTGCTGAGAAATAAATGACTTCAATCATAAACACTCATTTTTTGAAAAGGAAATATACTTTGGCGTTCATGCTGTCATCTGACTCAGGTATACTAGGTACTAACTGAAGATCTTTAAAGCATTTTGAAACTATTATATCCCAAATAGTTTATTTTACAGAAATTTCCAGGAAATAAAATGACTCTTCAATTTCAGGTTGACAGAAAACAGATTAATTTCTGTTTGAAAGCAAGTCTAAAGGTAGGCATTTATCTCAGATTATAGATGATGAAAAAGATTCAGAGAACTTGGCTGACTTCTTCAAGGCCACACAGTAAGAAAGTAGTGAATATGGATTTTTTCTTTTTTCTTTTTAGTTGGAGTCTCACTCCAGCACCCAGGCTGGAGTGCAGTAGCACACTCACTACTACCCTAGCATTGACCTGCTGGGCACAGGTGATCCTTCCACCTCAGCCTTCCAAGTAGCCAAAACTACAGGTGAGCACTACCACGCCCAGCTAATTTTTTTATTTATTGTAGAGATGAGGTCTTGCCAAGTTGCCCAGGCAGTTCTCGAACCAGTGGGCTCAGGCAATCACCTCACCTTGGCCTCCCAAATTGTTGAGATTACAGGCTTGAGCTGCCGTGCCCAGCCGGATATGGATTTTAAAACCAAGTTTTGTCAGACTCTTTCATCCTCAGAACCCTACATTATAGAGCAATTTTCCAAAAAAGAAGCACAACACAGTCAACTTTTAACAATGCCATAATGATGACAAATTAGTGGAGGCTGGAAATACAGGCTTTATTTTTTGGGTGACTTGCAGTATTTCCAAAGCCCGGGTGTTGCTTTTTTGATGTGTTTGATTTAGTTTCTACTTCTTTTACAGCAGGCTAGTTGAAATTGGGGTGAGAAAAAGCCAACAAAATCTGGGGAGGGACTCCTTGATAACTCTTAGATGGGTTTCAGAATGCAGGGATTCCCCTGGCATGTCATGATGATCTATTCCTCAGGGAAAAAAGAGCCCCTGGGTGATATAGTCACAAGATTCTATAGCCATTCCTAACATCAACTAATGTGTGACCTTAGTCAATTTACTAAATGTCTCCAGTCCTCTCTGAGTAGATTTCAAAAATGAGGAGAATGAACTATGTAAGTTATGAAACCCAGAACTAAATTCCTGCTCCAAGCTCCCCAAGGATCTGTTTGCAGTGCTCTTTAACAACTGTATGATATTCGAGTGAAACTGTAAGCCATGTTTCCATGTTTATTTACCAAAAAAAAGTTTAAAAGACAGTTGCAACTAAGAGATTGCCCGGAACGCCTGGCTCTGAGTCCAATGCCTGGGACACCACATCCCCTGGAGACCAGATGATACTTTTGCCTTTAGCCTAGGAGTTGTCTGGTACTTTGGTCTACAAGGAAAGGGCATGATTGTGTTGCGTCACGGCCTGGGTGGGGTTGTGTGGACACCTGCTGCTCTGGGAGCCAATTTCGATGGCCCACCATTCTCTCTACTTCCAGTTTTAGAAAGATGCTGCCACTCTTAGGAGCCCATTGAGGACTTTGTCTTAGAAAGGAAAAAAAGTTTGCATTTGCTACAATGCCACAATTATTTTAATGGACACTTCCATGCAAATTATATCAATTAGCCCTCCCAATCATACTGTTAAGGTGCTGTATACTGATTTACAGAAAACGATCCTGAAACTCAAGGTAAACAAGGTAACCTGAGGATAAGGTAAAACTTGGGATTTAGATCCAAACCTGGTTGCAAAAAACAAGAGCAGCAACAAAAAAACACTGTTCCTCTCTACAGCCCCATCTTGCCTGTGGTCAGGCCACAGGACGGATGATGATCTGGGAGAGGCAATAAATTCCAAGAACTTCTTATAGAGCTGTAAGACTTTAGCAAGCCAAGTGTTCCACATCATTGCATTCATGCATCACTTACCAAAAGGGATACTTTCTTTCTGAGAAAAGTGTCATTAGGGGATTTCATCATTGTATGAACATCATAGAGTGTAGTTACACAAACCTAGATGGCACAGCCTACCACACACTTGGCTATATAGTATAGCCTATTGATTCTAGTCTACAAACCTATACAGCATGTTACTTTATGAAAATTATACACATTTTTAACTCAATGGTAAGTATTTGTGTATGTAAACACATTTATACATTAAAAAGACAATTATGCAGCACATGACTTAAAAGGTAGGTTGGAAAGACTTCTGTCTAAAAATTAGAGTGAAACACCATAACGTATGGCCCAGGTGTCAAATTTAAAGGATATATGTATCAAAAAGTGTGACTATCTGGAGACAGTGGGTGGTAAAACTGGTAAAAAGAAAATTCTGAAAGAGTTCAAACTTAATAGTTGTGCTGCACAGATGATCCAGAGTATTAATCCTGAAAAACCTCACTTCATCTTTTATCACCCTTTATCCTTCCTTTGCAAGCCTATGTAAGTTTCATATGTCTATTCTGTGAGTTTGAACTTTGAAATATGGAGTACTCCATAGTGAAAACTCCATAGTGAAAGGGGAAGAAGAGCCAAGTTTTCAACTCAATGTTGAGTATGTGCTTATTTGCAATGTACAATAATTGGTAATAGAAGACAGAAAAATGGAGAGAAAAATAAAAGCATCCCTCTTAGATTTAATGAAGATATTTTCACTCATATAAACCATATTCTTTGATTTAAAAACAAATTGAAATAAAAACTTTCAATTTTTAAGTGGAAACTCTCAAAAATATGTTTTTTAATTCATTGGAGGATTAGTCCTCCTATTTAATGTAAAGACTTCACTCTTAAAAACTCTGAATCTCTTACTTTTTTTTGCTATACTATAATACAAAATTAAATATGTGATATTTGTCCTTCTTTCTTGGCATACAGCTTCTAAAACTCTTGGAATTTCCAAAGTGATGAGTGTCTTTTGTATGTTAATGGTATAACTGGTGTCTGGGAGCCCCCTTTGACAGTTTCAGAATGGGGACTGGTTGCCAGAAAGTCCAATGCATGATTAGAGGGTGATAATCCTCAGTTACCCCACCCACCTTCAGGGAGGTGAGAGGCCTGGAGATTGAGATAAGCATCAATAGCCAGTAATTCAATCAATCATGTCTATGTAATGAAATCTCCATAAAACCCCCAAATGACAGGTTTTGGTGAGCTCCAGGTTGGTGAACACATCAAGGTCTTTGAAGAATGTGTTAGTCCATTTATTGTTACTAAAAAGGAATATCTAAGACTGGAAAATTTATAAATAAAAGATGTTTATTTGGATTTTGGTCCTACAAGCTGTACAAGAAGCATCATCCTCATTACAGCTCCATTTTTCCTGTATTCAGGTCACAGGATGGATGATGATGTTCCTAACTGTAACAGGTGAGGAGGACCCATGATGAAGGGCAGGTGTGTGTGGAGTACTGTGGGGATAAGGAGGAGATCAGAGTGAATGTGGAATAAACCCCAAAAGGGAGCCTACTGAGCTCTAAACCAATTTAACTTGGGTCCAAACACACCAGAGAAAAAATGAGAAGCATTAAAGGTTATTGAATTGCACCAAAACACAAAGGACTGGCAGTACTTTCTATACATCTGTGTGATGCTTCTTCAGGGAGACAGTGGACGTGAAGTGGCCTCAAATAAAACAAGGTTGGGTGCTTTGTGCCGAGTGAGGGCTGACCAGGATGCTGCCCTCACATGACCTACCTCTGGAATAGAAAATTCTGTAGTTGGAATTTGCAGAGCAAGAACACACACATATACATACACGTACACATATATTCTTGTATTTGGAGTTAACAGTCCTTCAACAAACTTTAAAGTTTTTGGAGAAAAAAATTATTTAGAACGTTATTTTTTAATTTCACTTTTAATTTATTAATCTTTGAGTCAGACCTTCCATACCTACTGTGGGATATTTTAGGGTAATGGGTACTCTAAGGGAACTTATGCAAGGCGACAGTTATAGTGGTTGAAACATACCTATTTGTTCTCTATTTTATGTTCAGTAACTCTAGGATTTCAAGAGTCCCCTGTTTAAATTTAGTGGCATCCTCGGGTGTAAAATCTGTTCTTCATAGACAGTCATTTCACCAGAGAACAGAAGAGTTCTACTTCCTTTCCAAATATCATGCCTTTTATTTCTTTTTTGTTTGTTTGTTTGTTTTTGGTTTTTTTATGCCAATATTTTTTATTTTGATATCGTGGGGTATAGTTAAGGGTTAGGTATACAAATATGCTTCGTTGAGGCACCCTTGTTGATAAAGGGGGGCCCCCCGTCCCCAGACAGATATTGACTACCCGTTAATCCCACCTCCCTTCCCCTTCCACCCCCCATAGTTTCCCACCACTGTCAGTCCTTTTCTTACAGTATTACGATGAATGTTCAAGATCCACTATATGAGTGAGAACATGTGATACTCAGATCTTTGTTTCTGTGAGAGGTCACTCAGTATTATTCACTCTAGGTTCATCCAGGTTGCTGCAAAGTTCATGATTTTGTTCTTTTTTATGACTGCGTAGTATTCCATCGTGTATATGTACCACATTTTTTTCAATCCAATCCCCTTTTGATAGACAGTATGGTTGATTCCAGGTTCTTGCTATTGTGAACAATGCTGAGATAAACATACATGTGCAGGTATCTTTTTTATAGAGTGATTTGAGTTCTTCAGGGTATATTCCCAGTAGGGGGATTGCGGGGTCATATGGGAGGTCAATATTTAGAGTTTTTAGGAATCGCCACAGTGTTTTCCATAGAGGTTGCACTAGTTCGCACTCCCACCAACAGTGTAGGAGTGTTCCCTTTTCACCACACCCTCTGCAGCAACTGTTATTTTTTGAGTTATTGATAATTGCCATTCTGACTTTTTCTTGCCTAATGCAAGAATATAATGTCAAGCAAAAGTAGGAAAAACAGACATCTTGCTTTGTTCTCTATCCTGGGGGTGGAAGAATAAATGTAGCTTTCCGTTAGGATGTTGTATATTATCTATAGATATTTCTGGATGTCCTTTATCAGATTGAGGATGTTTTCTTCTTTTGTGAGTTTACCATGAGTTTTTATCATTAATGAGTGTTGATTTTTTCTAATACTTTTCCCGCTCTGCAGGGATGTTCTTTTGTATGTTCTCCTTTTTTCTATAGATGTGAATTAAATTGAGTATATTTCGAATGTTAAATCTATCTTGCATTACTGTGGCAATTCCCACTGATCATGATATATTGGGTTTTTAAAAAGAATATATTACAGAATTCAATTTGCTGCTGTTAGCCTATAATCCTCTTGAATTATCCTGATATCAGAGCTATGGTGGCTTCAGAAAAAAATGGGAAATATTCCCTCTTCCTATCTTTTCTGAAAGAGTTTATGTTAGGTTGATATTATTTGGTTTAAATCTACCATATTGCCTTTTGCTTTCTATTTATACCATCTGGTCTTTGTCCCTTCTTTTCTGCCTTCTTTTGTATTAATCGCGTGTCTTTTAGCATTCTATTTTATTCACTTTGTTGGGTTTTAGTATACAATTCTGTTTACTTTTTAATGGTTGCTTGTAGTTACCCTGCAGAAATGGGATGAACTTCCACCCCAAATTTGGTTCAGGTATCAAAGCTTAAAGCAAGAGAATTTGAAAGGAAGTTTATTATTCACATAAGGGACTCCCAAGGAGAGCTCGATATGCACAAACGGTCCAGGATGTCTTGGGCAAAGCAAAGGTAGTGAGTTGGGCTTATAGTAGCTAGGGTACAGGACTGGGAAAATAGGTTTCATGTGTGGGAGATTCAAATTTCCTACTGATGCCAAAGTAGGGGGACCCCTATCCAGGCTTTCTTATCAGCCTATCTAGGTAAGTGAGGGTGAAGTTTAAAAAAAGTAAATGGTCAAACAACAAAAATGGAGTCAGAAACTCTTTATTAAAGTGATTGTATAGAATTATGATATGCATCATTAATTTATATATTATCCTTCACTGTTAGATGCAACTTGCCTAATATTTTGTGTTAAGAGTTTTATATCTATGTTTATGGGAGATAGTCACCTATAACTGTTTTTTTTGGGGGGGGGAATACCTTTAATTTTAGAATGAGCACTGGGCTGACATCATAAATGTGTTGGGATGCTCTGAAGGAGTTTGTAAATTTGCAGTATTCTTTTTTAGATGTCTGGTAGAATTCATTAGGGAAGCCATCTTGGCTTCTAGTTTTTATTACAGATTTAATTTCTTTAATAGATGTGACAATACATGTTTGATTTTTTTGAGGGATGTCAGTTTTAATAACTGTTTTTCCAAAAATCGTATTTGTTTTAAGTTGTTAAAATTATCTGCATGAGTTATTTTAGCAATATCCTTATATTTCAATTTCTGGCTCGCCAGTGGTATTAACTTTTTATATCTCATATTGGTAATTTGTGTTTTCTATTTTTTGTTTGGTTATTTTTGCTAAGAATTTTTTTTATTTTTCATATATATTTTATTTTTATTTTAAAGATGTAAGGTGCGATTCTACACCCTACATCTTAGGTAGAGGTAAAGGTAAAGTTTGGACCTCCCTTTGGTCCTAATTTGGTCTAGTTTGAGATCATGTACCCTTATTGATATTATGTGGCCCTCCACGTATAGCCCCAGCAGTGTTCTGAAAGTGCCAATCCCTTTCTTATAGTATTGTGATTAATATTCAGGGTTAGCTTATGAGTGAGAACATATGGTACTCCGTTCTTTGTTTCTGTGACAGATCACTGAGTATTATAGATTCTAAATCCATCCAAGTTGCTGCGAAGTCCATAATTTTGTCCTTCTTTATGGTTGCATAATATTCCATCATGTATATACACCACATTTTTTAAATCCAGTCTACTTTCAGTGGGCAGCACAGTTGGTTTCATGTTTTTTGCTATGGTGAACAATGCTGTGATAAACAAACGTGTATGGGTATCTTTTTCATAGAATGATTTGAGTTCCTTTGGGTATATTCCCAGAAAAGGGATTGCTAGGTCATATGGAAGGTCGGTTTTTAGATCTTTTAGGTATCGTCACATTGTTTTCACAGAGATTGTACTAATTTACATTCCCACCAACAGTGTCAAAGCGTTCCCTTTTCTCCACATCCCCCCAAAAGCTGTTGTTTTTTGAGTTATTAATGATAACTATTCTGGGGGTTAGGTGGTATCTCAGTATGGTTTTTGATTTGCATTTCTTTGATATTTAGTGAGGCTGAACATTTTTTCATGTATAGAACGTTATTGAATCAAAGGGGATTTGGACACTCAGTGACTCGTGAAGAGATAGAAGCACATCCAGTCAGTGACCTTCTCTGCTGTATAGGGATTAGCCTCAAAACCAATTCATGGAACAAAGGTAATCCCCACAGAGCCCTCCAACACCTGCCCAGGAACAAGTAAACCTTGGACCTTGTTTGTTCTGCACAGGGAGATTTGCCTTTTACCTAATTCTACCTCTGAGGTCAGGTATTTATTCCTTTCTCCTGACATCATCTTGACAACCTGCTTCCTACTTCCTAGACATTTGCCTCTGCATCTGGTAACTGTTTTGCTCTTTTGCAAATGCAGCAGGTTATTCCACATTTGTACAGCTTTGCAAGTGCCACTCTCATCAAAGGCTCCCTCTCTGACCTTGTTGGTCTTCACTAATCTCTACTAGGCTATATTACTGCCCTGCCTCTGTTGTCTAAGTGGCAGGGCTCTCCACTGTTTGGTGTAGATAACACCACACCACCATTGCTTGCTTTCCAGACAGCCTTTCTCTAGCTAGACCTGAGTACCTTGTGGGCAAGAATATCATGTTTTCTCTTTCTGTCCAAATTCCCAGCATAATGCTTAACACCCAGCAGTCAAAGCATGAATTAAGAACAAATTAATAATATGTCACTTAACCCAAGATCCTAACTCAGACTGTGAGATCCTTGCTAGAATAACTTGAGCCTTATATCTGCAGACTGTTCCAATCTACTTATTTGGGGAATGATTGAGCGTCCCAGTTCTGAACTCACTCTAGTGGCCAGAATCTGACCACTGACCTCAAGATTTTAACCTACATCTGTCTCTTATTGACTCACCACAGCAGGCTGGGTCTAGAAATATTTGCTCCGGCAATACTTCTGCAATTGCACCTCATTCAGCCTTTGGTCTACAGTGAATGTCTATAGATTTCCTTAGCAAATATCCATTCATTCAATTGCTAATAAGCAATAAGAAATACAAAATACATTCAATATGCACAACAAATCTTATTTTCGTTTAAAATACTCCCATTAATGCCTATAAATCTATATTCATGCAGAAGAAAAGGTTAAATTTTCTGAAACTTTAGTGATGATTTTAAGGAACACAATTTTTGCTGTTCTGCATTTCCTAATTTTTATAAATAAAAGTTAATTTTGTTTAACAGGATAAATACTTTAAATGAAATATAGACCTTAGGAAGTACCATACTCAGAACTAGGCACGACCTACAATGTAAGATTGTTTTTAAAAAGTTTGTTCTTGGGGATTTTGAAATCCATCAGAGAACTCATAGGGCTTTCAGAGTCCTACAGAGGTGAGGGAAAGAATCAGCTGCACTTTGTACTTAAAATGATTCCTCATTTACCTCACCCAGTGCCTCCACCATCTTCTTTTTTTATGTAAACTAAAAGTGTACGCAATATATTGTACATCTTTTTTATAACCTTAAATCATACAAATGTTAGCTGTTTAGGTGGTATTCATTCATATTTGAAAGGCCAATTGCATCATGTTTTAGAAAGTAGCTAAATATGTATTTCTTATAATCACCAATGTAGACTTCTTCCCCTTTGCTGCTCCTACCCCATTTCTTTGCCCCATTCTCTGCTGTCTTACCCTGAAGCCAGGCCATATGCCAGGGATGAATTAGACTCAGAAACAGTAACACCTAATGTTTCTACCATGCTTTCATGATATCAAAAACAGGAGAATGGATTGGGGAGACTAAAAAACAGCAGTGTCCTTTGACAAAACTGGGATGTGGATTGCATTTAAATGGGGATTAAAATTAGAACATTCCATCAGCGGAGAGCTGCAGCATCATACAGTTAAAACACTAAAACAATCTAAGGGCGATCCCTCCTTGCTCCATGTTACATGGAAGCTCCTCCCACCGACGCCCTTCATCCCAGTCTCCTCTGTTAGGCCATCCAGGTGCCCTTTTCAAAGCTGGTCTCCAAAAAGAGGGAGCTTGTGGCTTCCTGTTCAGCAGGATGGTGAGGGAGAGCTGACAAGGAAGGGAAGGAGAGGGGCTATGTTTTGTTCCTATTGCCATCCTCTACCTTCAGTGAGCACATTGGATTTCCTCATATCTAACTATAATCTCTGAGATCCTTGCCTGACTCGTCAATCCTGCATGAGGTGGGAGTTGCAAGGACTCCCTTTTCATTGTCTGGCAGGACCTGTGACTCAGCTGCCCACGGACAGTGGGTCACAGGACATTCTGGCCAGCTACAGTAAGGTCCAGTGCTATATCCAAAGCATCTTTGCACCCTAGGTTTCTGAAAGCCCCATTGTAATTCACTGTGTACAATGCCACCACCAGAGAGATCCTAAAATAGTAATGTCACAAAAAACCAATACACTTAAGATAATCCAAAAGAAAAGACAACAACAGAACAGGAAACAGTCACTGAGCACCTATCTACACACTAGCACCATGAGGAGCATTTACTTAAAGCGGCTCACTAAAGCGTCTTGCAACAGCCCTGTTCACACATGTACTATTAGTATCCATGTTATCTATATCCTTATATGCATGCTATTATCCATATTAGCATTCAGAAACAGGACACTGACACAATGGGAGGGTGGGGGGGGTGACATTTTCCAGTCACATAACCAGGAGTGAATCCAGGAGGGATAGATTCCAACACTCATATTCTGCTTGTTATTTCTCACCTACTCATTGAGTTCTGACTATTATGCCATCTTGCTTTTAGAGATCTTCCTCACTGGGCAGTATCCAAGGTCTTCAGCCTGGCACACAGGGCTCCTCGTCATGGCCAGGTTCTTTCACCCATCCCCTCCTCTCTCTCCTCAGGTCTCCCACATCCTTGGGTGGGGCAGATCCATGCCCCTGAAGCTCCATCTACCTAACTGACACTGAGCCTTGTATATCCAGTCATTTTCAAAGGATTGGTTTGAGGGTCATGTTCTTGGCAGCCATAATAGCCCTTCCTTCCCTTGGGATCTCTTGGCTCCTGCATGTTCTTCAAATCCAACCCAGTCTCCCTGTGTATTACCCAGATGTGCTTTCCTCTCCATCTCATAAGACCAAGCACTTTCTTAAGTGTGGGCACACTGTCTCACTGCCCAGCCCTCCATCTACTCACAGCCTCTATTCCCAGGAGAGAACCTGAAACAAAATACTCAAGAAATGCTTAGTACTAGGTATGCACCCCCAAAAAGTGAAAACAGAGACTCAACAGATTTTGTGCGTCCATGTTCACAGCAGCATTATACTCAATGGTTAGAGGGTAGAAACAACCCAAGTGTTCACTAACAAATAAATGGATAAACAAACTGTGGCACATCCATACAATGGAATAACAGTATTCAGCCTTAAAAAGGAAGGAGACATGCTACAACATGAATGAATTTTGAAGACACCATTCCAAGAAAAGCAAGGCATTCACAAAAGGACAAATCTGTAAGATTCTTCTTATGTGAGGTTCCCAGAGTAATCAAATTTATAGGAACAGAGAGTTGAATGGTGGTTGCCAGGGGCTGGGGGAAGACAGGAATGAGGTTAGTTAATTAGTGCTTAGTGGGTGCAGGGTTTCAGTTTGGGAAGATTAGAAAGTTCTGAAGACCGATGGTGGTAATGGTTATACAACAATATGAATGCACTTAAAGCTACATAACTATATGTTTAAAATAGTTAAAATAATTTGTTTCATATTATGCACATTTTGCCAAAATTTAAAAAATAAAAAAGATGTTTGGTAAAGTGAATAAATGACCGACTGAATGAATGAAGACTTGGTTGGGCCTCTTCAATAATCCCCTGTAAGCATATTTCTACTGTAAGCCTCTTAATTTCAGTCCATTGCCCCCACACATAATTGGGTATCTTCCCCATTTCAAAAGTATAAACATAAGTATGTTAGTCCATCATGTAAGACCCCTCTCAGCATGGAGGATATTGTCCTCCACAAGGAAGGAAAGGGTAGAAATGCTTATTAAACACCCTTGTATTCAGTTGTCCCATGGACCTTCAACTCATTTCTATTACACTCTACTGTTTATGCTGTTTTAGAAGCTAGTAGTAAAAGCTACTAAAGATGTCGACCAAGATGTTGACCAATATGTTGAACAGTGAATGAGAAAACCACTTTCCCAGTTATTTAACTCTGCCATTAAGTACTACTAAAAATACTTGCTATGTACCATAAGGTCTTCACATTTCTTCACCTATTTGATACCCTCAAAAGCACCATTGAAACAGGTCTTCTTATAATATAGGGAAAACAGAATTAGTTCAGAGAGATTAAAGCAGCTCTTAAATTAGAGTGAAGCAGAACCATGCTTCAACTCCAGAGCACCCCTAAGGGTGGCAATCCAGGTACAGATGACTGATAGGGAAACTGAGAGCCAGAGAGATGGAATGGCTCTTCTGATGTTGCAGAGCAATTAAGGATTAATCCAAGAACACCCTTGTCTTCCCAGCAGCAGGAATTTTCACTGCTGCCTAGACCTCTAAATCAGCACAGACAGCTATAAGGCAGCAGAAGGCACAGCCTCCTTTCAGACCAAAGAAAGGGAAGGTGTTTAAACTGTGCTTGCAACTAAGAGTCCTTCAGATGATTTTAAGGGCCTTTGGCACTTAAATGGTTCTTAGAACACAGCTATGTAGACCCCTGGGAGAGAGAAGAATGTCTGAGTGGGTCCTTGAGCAGGAGACTATGACACTCAGTAGAAACTTCACTTTTGACATGATGAGGTAGATAATTAAAGTTTCACTTGGGATAAGGGACATGAGGAAGAAACAAACTACAGGTCCTCCACAAAGTCCAGAGCCCTCAGTGACACATGGTAGTGTTCAGATATGCCTGCTTGTCCATATGTTTAATCAAGCATGCCTGCATGCCCACATACAATATGCCCACAACCATGCGTGACCATAGACATGCGAACACCCAACCACACATGCCCACAAGCATGTGTGTATCCAGACATGCATGCATGTTCAGTGAGCCCAGCTAGTTGTAGAGGATTCAGAACTGAATACAATGAACTCTAGATATTCATATGTCAGTGACATTTTTCCCTTAAATTCCATGTTGCAATAGAAATGCATTAATTTTTAAAATATGTGTGTATGTGTATATATGTGAGTATATATATATATATATATATTTTTTTAATTTTAAAGCTTGCCCCCTGAATAACAGTTGATGAAATGGAAGCTCTTTAACCTGCAGCTGGAAAGATTTGGAGTGTCCTGATGAGGCTCAAAGGGAAACCTGGGACTGAGGGCTGGAAGGTAGAGGGCGGCTGTCCCCTGTTGCAGTGCTTTCTGACCATACAGCTGTCCAAAGAGGGATCTGGCTCCCATGAAGCCTTGGGTTCTCCAGCACCAGAGATGCTCAAGCAGGAAGAAACATGTAGCTACTTCTATATCCTACAGCTGCCAAGAGTAGCCAAACAAAGATAAAGACATTCTGATCTCAGCTTCTCAAGCAGAGAGATTGACTTCCAGGCCAAAAGTTAACTTTAGAAGGACCTCAGGACTCTCAAAGGCTCCAGAGCTAACTCTATCCCGCCTCTGGTCTCTGTGTACAGCCACAGATGACTAAACTGGGGCTGGCTGCAGGAACTGTTTCCTCCTTCCTCACTTAGCTGCAGCTGGCATAGTAAAAAGAGTAAACCAGGAACTTATCTTACCCTGTTTTCACCAGCCAATGTCCAAAAGGTAAGACCCCACCCTACCCAAGTATCCTCTACCACACAGGCTCTTTACATGCTCTGTTCTTCCTTGCCCTTGACTGAGTCCCAACCCTTCCGCCACCTCTCAAGCACATTCACTTTGTCTTCTGGAACTCTCACCTCATAATCAACAAACTCCTTCTAATATTCTCTGCATCTTTGCCTGAAATAAAATCCTGTGTTCCCTGAGGACCCTGGCTCTGCAGCCCCCTGCAGTAGGTGCTGGCTTTGTTATTTTCTCTTATCTGGAACACCACTGAATTAGGAGATGGGTTTGGGAGCTCCTTGTTCCCCATCCCAGACTGTTGTTGCCTGATTCTCTTGCCCAAGGCTGATCTTCGAGGCTTATGCCATTTACTCACCATCCTTTCATTCCTGTCTTCTGAGCATCTTCCTGGAAATTGTGGCAGCTGGCTAACCACATGCTTCTCCAATCCAAATGCCACCATTATCTTAAGGTTAGGTTTTCAGATCCTCCCAGATCCCTGAATTCCTCATCCCTAGGGAGCCCCTCTCTTCCATTGCCCCTTTACACATCTCTTTGTCACACTCTGGGCTTTTTTTTTTTTTTTTTCCATTAATCAGTATTTTTTATTATGGTTTTGTGGGATACAGTTAAGGGTTAGGTGTACAATGACGTTTCATTCAGGCACCCTGTAGATAAGAAGTGTTTTCCCATCCCCCGACAGATATTTGCTACTGTTAATCCCATCCCCCTCCCCCCCATAGTTTCCCAGTACCATCCGTCATTTTCTCATAGTATTGCATTGGATGTTCAAGGTCCATTATATGAGTGAGAACATGTGATATTCGGGTTTTTGTTTTTGTGAGAGGTCACTCAGTATTATAGACTCTAGTTCCATCCAGGTTGCAGCGAAATTCATGATTTTGTTCTTTTTTACGGCTGCGTAGTATTCCATCGTGTATATGTACCACATTTTTTTAATCCAGTCCTCTTTTGATGGGCAGCATGGTTGTTTCCAGGTTCTTGCTATTGTGAACAATGCTGCGATAAACATACGTGTGCAGGTATCTTTTTTATAGAGTGATTTGTGTTCTTCAGGGTATATTCCCAGTAGGGGGATTGCAGGGTCATATGGAAGGTCAATTTTTAGAGCTTTTAGGAATCGCCACACTGCTTTCCACAGAGATTGCACTAGTTTACACTCCCACCAACAGTGTAGAAGTGTTCCCTTTTCACCACACCCTCTCCAGTAGCTGTTATTTTTTGAGTTGTTGATAATTGCCATTCTGACTGGAGTTAGGTGGTATCTCAGTGTGGTTTTGATTTGCATCTCCCTGATGATTAGTGAGGTTGAGCATTTCTTCATGTGTTTGTTGGCTGCTCGAATGTCTTCTTTTGTGAAGTGTCTGTTCATGTCTTT
>NW_007237228.1:268118-290127 GCF_000164805.1 Carlito syrichta | reverse complement strand
TTTTGATGGGCAGCATGGTTGTTTCCAGGTTCTTGCTATTGTGAACAATGCTGCGATAAACATACGTGTGCAGGTATCCTTTTCATAGAGTGATTTGAGTTCTTCAGGGTATATTCCCAGTAGGGGATTGTGGGGTCGGTCGTATGGGAGGTCAATATTTAGAGCTTTTAGGAATCATCATACTGTTTTCCACAGAGATTGCACTAGTTTACACTCCCACCAACAGTGTAGAAGTGTTCCCTTTTCACCTCTGGGCTTTTAATAACAGAAACTATTCAACATCCAAAAATCACTTATCCCCACATTACTCCTGGACTATAACCTCTTCTTCCCCCAGTCTACTTGTTCAATGTCACTACTTTGATATTGTCATTATCCCTAATCCCTACTCAGATGGCTTCAGATGGAAGCAGGACCACTCCTCTGTTTAAAAGACGTGAAGAAGAGTATTTGAGTGCAGAAAGAGGTAGACAGATTTGCTTCATCTGGGAAATTGACAGGGGTTCCCTTGAATTGTCAAAGAGATCTTTTAAAATGACAAAAGGATCATTCCCTTCTCTACTTCTTCATTCGTTATTTGTTAAACAACTAGTTATCACATACTCAATGTATGTTACACAGTATTCCCAGTGCCAAGATTTAGCAGGGAAAAGAACATACAAATTTGTGCTTGTGCAGCTTACATTTTAGTATGATGATCCAATAAATAAAAACATGAAACATGTGTCATTTTTATAGTATTCTGGAAAGCAGTGATGAGTTAAAGGAGGACTCTGATTGGAGTAAGCTGCAGTTTTAGAGTGTAGTTAGAGAAGATAACTTCATAGAGGTGAGGGCTTGTACTATGCAGACACATAGGGGAAGAATATTCTAGGTAGAGGGAGATGTCACAAAGGTCCTTGAGGGAAGGGACCACACTGGAGGGATAGGAAGGTGTCCAGAATGGCCAGAAAGCTGTGTGTGGGACTATGAAAGGGAAGGTAGAAATGGTCTAGCAAGTCAAGGAGGGCCTCATAGGCCATCACAAGGTCTTGGGTTTCTGTTCCAAGTGAACTAGGAATTCACTGGAAGTCTTTGAGTAGAGAAGCAATACTTCCTGGCTTAGGTTTTAAAAGGGTCCCCTAGCTGCTATACTGACAAGGATAGGATGAGGGAGAAAGCCGAGAGAGAGACTAGGTAAAGCAGTGACAGGCATTCAGGTGAGAGATGACAGTGGCTTAGACTGGGATGGTACAGTGAAGATGTTGAGGAAAGTAGCTGGATATTAGGTATTTTATGAATGTAAGCCAAAGCACTGTCTGAGAAATAAAATAAGAAGATAAGAAGTGTCAAGAGAGGAGGAGCCATGTATGTCGAAAATGGACTCTGGGGTCTGGTCCTGCATGGCTGCCTATAATTCTTCATGGCAGGGTGCCCAGAACAACACAATGAAACATCCTCAACAGAGTATCGAGGCTGTGCATGAGCTGGCACCAATTCACCTCTCCTGCAGTGACGGTGAGGCCTTAATTCATTTTCTGAAACAAGCTGCCCCTTTTTCCAGGGTCTCATGGCTGCCCTTGCTTTGGCCTCTTTCCTCCTACCTGCACTTGGCTATCTCTTAATTAACCTTCAGGTCTTTTCTTAAATGTTACTTCCTCAAAGAAGCCTTTCTGAACCCTCAGTCTAAATTAGGAGTCTCCTGTCATACTTTCTATAGCCACCTGCACTTTACATCATAGCACATATTTCAAACTGAATGATCTACTTAGAAATGGGAGTTTTGGTTTTATGCTTGTTCTCCCTCTGGACTGATGTTCTGTATGGGTCACAACCATGAAAGCAGCATCCAGCACTGTGTCAGCTACTCAGAAGACACTCAATAAATACTGCTTTGTTGTTGGATAAATGGATGAGGACAGTTGAAATATGTCATCCCAACTCATCCATTTATCAACAGGCTTTGACTGAGCCCTACTCTGTGTCAGTCCTGAGAGGCAGGTCTGGGAAACAGAGAAATTGATGGATGAGACCTAGTGGCAAGGCTCTTGTTGGATAATGAGGTGATTAGCATATATGGTAGGACAAAGGAAAGCATGAGGGAGGCTTTTCACCCAGGCTCTGCCCTCAGAAAGTTTCCTGAAATAGGTGACATCTGAGAAGAGACAAAAAAGCATGAACAGGAGTTAGAAGACAGAACACAGTGCATGGAAAGGGTACTTTGAGCAGTAGCAGGTGCAGGTGCAAAACTTGGAGGTAATTCAATTCTGGGTAATTCTTAGTGGACAGGGTGTATGGGAAGCTGACTGCAAATCAACTGCCAAAATCACAATTGAAACCATTGGTTTAACAATGTGGTACCACCTAATTCATTCAGTCAAACCCCTTCTGAAAGCCATGTGAGGCCTCTATGATATTAGCCCAGTCTCCTGTCCAACTCTTTCTGAAGCCACTCATTGCCCCAAGCCATCCAATCATGTGGCTACAATATCTAACATCCCAAAATTGGTGGCAGAGGTGGGGAGCATCCTATGACTCTGACTCAGCCTTTCCTGAATTCCCCAAGAACTAACTACACTCTGTCTTAGAAGAGCTCCCATATCTTTTTGCATGATGATCTCTACTGCCTCAGTTTCTCCATTCCAGAAAGTGGGTGTGGATATGACTTGCCTCTATTTCTATGAAGATTAAATTATATCATGTAAAGTACTCAATAGAGTCTGGCAGGTAGCAAGCATTCATGAATGTTCATTACAATTACACGGCACAATAATATGAGTCTGTTTCTTTTACAAGATTTAGTGGCCCAAGAAAAGGTCTTGTATTCTTCACTTCTGTATCCTTAATATCTTGCACTCTTTTTGGCATATAGGCATTGATTACAGTTTAATGAGTGAATAAATAAATGTACAAAATAAATAATGAATGGAAACTAGGTCTACAGTAGGACAACGTCTTCCCCAGGAGAAGCTGGCTGCTCACTCAGGAAACAGGACTTGTCAGAGTATCTCAGTAATCTATCCAAGGTCATGAGTCCTAATCTACCAAGGTCATGGGTTCAGATACTTTCTAATCCAAAAAGTGGAAATGGAGTTCAGCACTTCAGAACACAAAACATCACTCCCTATGGTATCACTATCCATAAGTCCTGCAGAGTGAGAGAACAAAAGAGACAGCAATGCTTATAGAAGTCTGGAATCCTTTGCCCCAACATCAGAATCAATCACATTGAGGTTTAAAAGTTTCACAGGTCATCTCCACATGACCACAGCTCATGGAAACCCAGGCTTCAGAAAGATCACAAGAATGGAACAGCCAAACGGAACAGTACTCAGTTAAGATTGTACACCAGAGAAAGAGATGGCTTGCAGCTTTTATAATTAACAGCTCTCTTGCGATCTGAAATTTTAGTATTTCTATTTTTTCAGGTGATTTAACTAGCAGTCCTCAGTCACCTGCCTTCCACTCTGCCTATAGATCTCCAGGGGTATAGGAAGTCAGGGTCTGAGTCAAACACACCAGTTCTGGGAGAATCAGACTAGCAGGAATCAGCAAGAACTTTAAGGTTTTGCAATCTGTTCTAATAACATGCATCTAAGCTCTGCCTCAGACTAGTAGCATCACCTTGGATAAGTCACATCACCTTTGTGCCCCTTGGTTTTCTTACCTACATGGCAGTGGTAGAAGCCCTGGCTTCATGAGGTTGTTTTAAGAATTAAATGAGAAAGCCTAGAAGAGTTCCAGGCTCATGGCAAATGTTCAGTGAATACTGGCTAATACTGCTATTACTATTTTTACTCTTGTTATTCCAGTGGTTCAAATATGTACAATGAGGTTTTCATGATCCGAGGAGCAGCCTTGGAGTTGCCCTCTGTGAAATGTCAATCAACTAGTTTTTCTTTTTTCTCTTTTACATAGCAGGCTACTCTGTAAAATTCAACATGACAAAAGGAATTCAAAGCTTGAAAATCAACAATGCTTGAAGACCTCTGACCTAATCCTTTACCACATTTTTCTAACCCAATGGATACCTTTCCAGACCTCTCAACTACATTAATCCCATCTTCTTCAGAGTGAAGACACTCATGAATGCTCAAATTAACACTGTTCATTGAAAATATTCCATAAGAAAACAATTTCTGATGTTGAATGTTTAAAATCTACCTTCCTTTTACTCCTGTCTTAGTTTTGAACTTCAAAGAAACTAAGAGCAAGTCTAATTGATCTTCCGGGCAGACCATTAGATTACAAAATGGTGGTAACAGAGCTCCAAATCTTCTGCAATTCTTTCAACTACTCCTTGTGGGACATAGTTGGGGCATAATTTGCCAGGTATAGAGTGCTCAGGTTTGTCAATGCATTTTCGAGTGTCCTAGACTAGACACATGGTTGTTCTGGAGCAAAGAGGAACAGCCAAGCCCAGCCCCACTCTGGTACTACACAAGCCAAGACAGGTCAAGCAGGTCATTCCCAAGCTCACTCTAAGCTAATGTCTCTTGTGAAGTAATTGCAACCAAAACAAAAGGTATACCTCTGGGCTTCCTCACTTCTTATCTTCCTATTAAAACTGGGAGCTGTTTGGGGGTAGATACCCAGGATGTAGGTTTTGGAAGAAAAACTGCATAACTTCTAAGAGTATGGACTTAGAAGTGAAATAGTCCTGGAATAAAACCACGGAGCACTCACAGATGAGCCTGGATGGCATCCAGTGAGTTTTTTTGCTCTTTGTTGAAGGCTGTTTGCTCATGTGTAAAATCGAAAAGATAAGAGAAAATACAATATCTGCTTCTCCAGGAAAATTAAAGGAAATAATGTAGATGCAATGCCCACCACAATCCCTAGGATATAGCAGAGATTAAGAACAGATTTTTCTTTCTTTCTTTCTATCTATCACTTCCCTTTAAATTTCCCAACATTTGATATAGAGTTGACCACATACTACCTATTTGACATACACATGATGAGAGGAAACATTGATGGATGAATGAATGAATAAATGCATGTGTGTGCAGATGGATGGATGGACAAATGCTCAATAAAAGCAGTTTTGTGGTTCATACAGGCACCCTTCTCTACAAGCTATCATGAGGCAGAAAGCAAAGCATGTACAAGAATATATAAGCTCTGCAGTGAGCCAAATGCCAGCTTCAATCCTGGATTTACCACTCACCCACTGTAGTGCTCCCTCTGACAAATTATGGAATAACCATGATGATGACAATAAAGAATAACCACAGAACTAAAATATATTAAGAACAATACACAGATACCATATTTTGTTCACAAAAATTCTGTGAGATAGAGGTTAAGTAACTTGTCTATGACTATATTATCCAGAGGTTCTGGGGTAAGGACTTGAACCTAGCGTAAGGACTTGAACACAGGTACCCCAATGCCAGAGTCCACATCCCAGTCCCTCTTTGAATCTCCTCTGTGTTCTCATCTAAGAAATACCTTCATTCTGATGATATTTCAAAGATGTGAACTGGGACATGCTACATGAATTACTTCACGTAAATAGACGGCAAACATATGATCCCCTTCCATCACCTAAGTCAACATTCCCATGTCATTATTCAAAAAGAGGCTGCTACACAAGAAGGACACATGGGACTCTACCATCCCAACCCTCTAATCAAATCCAGTTCAGTGCAATTTTGCAAATCAATCCTTCTGATGCACGAGAGGCAGGTAACTTGGGAAAAATAGCCTTTCTCCAAGAGATGCTCTTTGGAACATGAGCCTCAGAAGTTATTAATGAGTTTTCTATTCATTCTCTCTCTCTCTCTCTCTCATTCTCTCTCTCTCTCTCTCTCTCTCTCTCTCTCTCTCTCTCTCTCTTTCTCTTACACACACACACACACACACACGACACAATAAGTAGAAAATTGCTACTGCAAGAAAACTCTCAAGAGAGGGATATTGCAGGCGACATTGGAGGGAGCTAATGTTTCATTGAATACACTTTGGAATATTTTGGTTGTGCTAGAGAAAAGGCCTTGATTATGAATCAGGAAAGAAAAGATCCTGAGAGGATTCTTCCACCACCCAGCTATCTATCTATTGAAGGCAAAGTTTCATTTTACTGTGCCCACTTAGTTCATTCATACATGAAGTTGAGCTGTGTGATATATAAGTTTCTTCCCAGAATTGCCATACTTCATGCCTGTATACTTGTCATACCCATCTCCTTATAAACCTTGTAGTACATCATGCTATCAACTTCACGATCAGTTTGTACACCTAATCCTGAATTGTACCCCACATCTTTATAATAAATAAATAAATTTTAAAAAGGAAAAAAATCAAGACCTATGCAAAGTCTTATGACCAGTAATTATTTCTCTCTTTATATTCAGTAGGTATAGCTCAACTCCTGGACCTTGAGCTCCTACTGGGAGCCAGATATTCATTTATCTTTTCTCCTTTCTCCACCCTTCTCCTTCTGTTTCTAAACACTTGAATCTAAAGATTTATCTCAGCTAGGGTGCGGAGAGGCAAAAAGAAATTCCATTTCAGTGTCCATGCCTATGCCTAATCCTTATTGTTTTCCTCAATGCCCCTCCCTAGGAGAGTATTAGAAACTTTCCCATCTGTAAATAAAGTATATTGGCTCCATTTTATTACTGTTTCTTATGGTTTCATAACTTGCTAAGTCATGAGAGGAGAGAAATCAGTAGGGGGATTTGAACTTTATACAAACTTAACCCCAACATCTCAGAAACTGGTAATCAATAGGATTTGGAGTGCAGTAAGTAATCTGTCACATTGCTCAGTGAATGTCTCCTTCATCATTACCACGCAGTTAATACAAGACACCTCACCTAACACATATGGATTCAAATATATATGAGTGCCATCTATTTCCCAGGCAAGGACTGCCTCTCCCTGCTACAGTTTGATTTTCACACTTCAACCAAATAAAATTATAATCCAAATATTATCACATCACTCTCCAAATTGGAACATTCCATATGAAACCCTCTTGCACCATCCCTAGAGGAGAAAGTCCACATTCCTTGGCATGCTTTTCCACCTCCTCTAGGAAGCCATCTCTGTGTCCCTGAATGGCCATACCCTGTAGCGTTATGCTGGCTCCTACCATATTGAATAGCAAAATCTAATTTACATGTCAGTTCTCTCCAGAAAATGGTAAGATTTTCCTATGCAGGATCAGTTCACTTCCATATTTGTATACCAGGTTTTCTGGCTGCTTGCTCTCATCATATAGACTAATTGTTCTGGCAAAGGCTAGCCTTCATGCCTGAGCCAGCTTTAAGGTCCATTTTTGTCTGCATTTCCTTTGATCTTTCTTCCACGTTTGGCCCCAGGGATGCTCTCTCCTCTGGCTCTCACATCTCTTGGATTCTATGACTTCTTTATCCTGAGTCTCCTTGAACCTCTCCAATAGTTCTAGCTTGGAATCTTCTGCAAGTTTTTCCACCCTTAAATGTACTTAAATTGTGAATTTTGTCTTGGGGGGGGTATGGTCTTACCAACAAAACAAAAGAGAGTGTTGGTAATACTGACTCTTGAGATAGCTATGAATGCAAACCTTGACTCTGTGGGGTAGGTAGGTAATCTGGGGCCTCAGTATACTCATCTGTAACATAAAAATAATACTTAGCTCACAGGGCTAGAAATAGCATCAAGTGAGCTGAAATAGTATAGCTCCTAGCACACGGTCTGAACTCACAAAGCCTGTGCTAGTGGTGCATAGCCACTGCGTGATTTCAGCCAAGCTCAATTATGCCCATGAGCTGATGAATACCAGCCCAGATTCCGATGTGGCTTCTACACTCAGATACCCCATCGCCTCCAGACCTCTGGACTCACACTAACTTTCTTGCTGCCTGGTCCTCCTCCCCTTCAGCCTTAGCGACTACTTCACCCTGGGTAACAGCTGACCATCACTAAGATTTTTTCCTTTCCCTCAACACAATGTAAAAACCCGTTCTGATTTAATTGCCTCAACAATTCTTAGCTATTCTACTTCTGAGCTACTCCCACCACTTTCATCATTTCTCCTTATCCCAACTCTCATGCTCTTTGTATCCAAAGTGCCATTTTTATTACACAAACAATCAAGGTACTTCCTTACTCAGCTTGTTTCATAGCCCTCCTTTATCTACAAGATACAATCCCAACTCCAGAAGAGGATACATGCACCCTTCATGATTAAGTTCCCTACAACTTGGCTAGCCCCATCCCTTTCAATCTATCAAAAATACCACTGTTATACAGTGCTCCTGAGAACTGTGGCATGTTCCAGGAGCTGCCATGACCTTTTTTTTCTTTTCTAGGAGTGTGCATGTTGTTCTCAATGCCTGAGATCTCCTTCCAGCTTTTACTTGGCTAGTAAATCCCCCTCTTCCTTATCACCTGCCCTGATTCCTTCTGGGTATGTGTGGCAAGAGGGCCCTGTCCACCTTCAGCATCTTGTTTCTGCTTTGACTTCCATTTCTGACATCGTTTTCTTGCCCTACAATTCTCTCTCCTGCACTATATCATGAACAAGTTTAGTTTAAGGTGTATCTTTCTCATTTTTTGGCCCAGAATTCCTATAACAGAGCCCACAAAAGAAAGAGTTTAGGGTGCCCTAAATGAGCAATAAATGAAGGGAAAGAACCCTGAATCTATTTTACAAAGGGGATTTGTTATGAGAATGCCATGGGAGGAATACACATATATGTGCAATTGAAAGTCTAAAATGAAGGTATCTAAAATAATATATGTAAAATTACTTTTGAGCAATATTTGACAACTGATGGAAACAAAACAAGAGCAGTTAAGGAACTCATTACTTTATACCTTCTGCTCTGGCCCAAGATCCACTCAAAAATATGTTAAAACTTTCTGAGGTTTACTACATCTCTATTGTCTATGGTTCACTAGTGACCCTAAAACTATTATTTCTTTAGAAATGTGATATTTTCACTTTGTGGATCCCAAATGTGAGGTAAAGAACAAAAATTATTATTTCTCCATTGAAGTCAATAAGAATAAATACGGTTCCATTAGGTTTTTCATTGTTAAAAAGTCCCTACCTTTCCCGAGGGACGAGTAGTAGTAAGTATAAAGCATCTGTCTAAAATATGAAAGGAACACACATTCAGAGCCTGGCCAGATCAGCAATGTGTTCCAGCCCTGACACAAACAAGCTGAGGATGAACTGGTTCAGAGGATTAGTTTTAAATAATAGGCTAGACAGTCTCTAGTAGGTTTAAATTCTCTTGGTTAGTGCTGCAAAATGATGGCCTTTCTTTTATTAGGTGCTTTGCAAATATGTCCTCATTGACATCTAATAAAAATCCTGCAAATGAAGTAAGTGATGTCAGAGAATTTTAGTAATTTTCCCATGGGGACCCTGCTAGTAATAGAAAAAAATGGAGTTAGAACCAAGATCTATGTCTCTTAAATGCTTTTCCACTACCCCCACAGCTAAATGCCCTTTCACTCTCCTTAAGAGACCTAACTGAGAATGATCGAGTACCTGTAGAGTACAGAGTACTTTCAGAGTACAAAACTAAAAAAGACCACACTACCCAGTGGCATTCGGCTCTGCCTTTGATTTCACCAGGAGGTATTTAGACCCTGTGGGTGGCTCTGAGCTCACCAGAAGCATTTTAAATCTCCTCAGGGCAACATTCTGTCCCCTGGAAAGGGCTTTTCTTTATGCACCTGCTGAGCATGTCCCCAGTCAGGGGTTAAGAGGATAAAAGACTCAAAGCAGCAGGCTTATAAAGTCACAGATTAAAAGGTAAACTAAAAAAATAGGGCAGGGCAATTGTAAATAGAAACGTGGATTTGCTAGAAAAATAATCCAGAATGTCCATCTACATAAGCACGTGGGTAACTGCAGTCTCTCACTCATCATACGAATAATGATAATAATGCCATTGTATGGAGGGGGGATCAAATTTTGATTGTTAGAAATGATTGAGACTATTGAGACACTCTTTGTGCGAGATGAAACCCTGACTGTAAGTGATCAATATCCTAAATCAAGCTGGCTTCAACAAAAATAAAGGGAATGGGTTGAACAACTGAAAAGTCATGATACTGGAATGACGTATTAAATCCCATTACTTCTGTGGCATCACCAAGTCAAACCCACTGAACATTCATTATGGTGGACAATCTGCCTTCACAAATGCAGCACTCTCAAAGCCCTGGAAATGCCAACCTTGTAGGTTTACCTCCATACTGCCTGCCTAGCTCTACAATGGTCACTTCTTTGCCCAGCAAGGCTGAACATTCAATGGGGCTCTCTAATATGTATAATACCCACTCTCTTTCACAAGTATGGAAATGAATGAAAGATTCTCAATATATTTTAATAAGAGAAGTGAAAAAAAGAATTGTTTCTGACGGGACCAAATCAAATAATTCATCTCTGGTAAGCAAAGTTGATTGTATTTCCGAGTCTATTAAAGCAAATCAAGGCTGGTTAGCTAATTACATAGGGGAGCCAAAGGTCACTGGACATTAGGTAGTGATGGGGAATGTCAGGCAGAAGCACAAGATGGCATTTTCTTTCAGGAATCCCTTGACTTGTTACTCAACCATTTTAACTTCAGTAGAGAAAAAGCAGGTGAGTTTGTTCAAGGTGGATTTCAATACTAACATTTGTATGAGCATTCAAATGTTGACATCAGATCTGATAATAATGATTGTAGGCCTTAGGGAGATTATTTTGTGTATAGAAACAGAATTTTTCATTAAAATCATCAAAAACTGAGCAGAAAACACTCTAAATGATTCTGTAGAGAATAGGTAAAAGAAAGAAAAGAGAGAAATCTGAACACCAAACAATAAAAAAACTTCACTCAGAAAGAAAATCAGTTTGATTTACAACCTTGTTTAAGGTTTAAAATAAAATTTGAATTCATTTGCAAGAACAAATGTTAGCTCCATCTCAGATAACAGCATTATAAATTAAGGTTTAGACTCTCTTAAATAGACACAAATGGGTTAAATAGACACAAATTATGAATATATTGATGATTTTCAAATATCCACGTAATGGATATTATAATTAATTGCTCATTTAAAAAGTATTTCCTTGTGAGAAAATTGATGCATAGGAAACAAAATCTTTCCTCTTAATTTTTTTTTTTATCCCTAGTACCATACTGGGAAGCTAAAAGAAAGTCTCTATAGTTTTTGGAGCCAAGGAATTTATAAGGGGAGTTAAGATCTAGTCTCCTGTTGGAGAAGAGAAGACTTTACAGACCTATAATGAAAGAAAAAATGAGTCTCATTTTGTTTATGGCAAACAGGTATACAAAGGAAGGCTGAGATTACTTGGCATGTGGAATCTTCACTTAGTCTTAATCTAGTAATTTGCAACCTTGGAATTACTGGGGGAACTTTAGTAAGTGCTGACAGTTCAGTCCTACTGTGGACATTTTTTTTCCTTTAAACATTATTTTAATCTTAATGATATCACTTACTATTTATTATGAAAATATAATATACTTTGTATTTATAATTGTTAGAACATGCCACCTCCTAGAATTATGACAAATAATTCATTATACAGAAAGTCTTTATTTTAGAATGAGTGTTGGCTGTCATTCTAATGTGTGCCACCTGAAAGACTGACTCCCCAGTTCTAGGCAGAGATAAAACAAAATTTAATCAAGAATTTGAATTCCTTGTTTGACAAGAATTTGTATTGCAACTAATTAACTAAAATAGAAATTAAAGAATCTTGGATAAAAGCTGCTTTCTAGTTGAACAACTGAGCTTGGAATTAGTTTGAAGGTCATGAATGCTAATTCAGACAGTGACAAGAAGTTGGCAGCAGTATGAAGGGAAGTCCTACTGACAACATAGCAGGTAAGCCCTCTTCATCTTTGGATGCAGAATTATGCACGTTGAGTCTGTGCTCTGAGTTGTGGACAAGGGGCCAGGCAGAACCGCTGTAGCTACATTTACAGAGCTGGCAGGGTTGTATGTTCAGGTCTTGCTTTTTTTTTCTTTTTTTAAATTATAATCGATATTTTTTTATTATGATGTTGTTGGGTACAGTTAAGGATTAGGTATACAAATACGTTTCATTCAGGCACCCTATTGATAAGCGTGCTTCCCCATCCCCAGACAGATATTTGCTCGTTAATCCCATCTCCCTCCCCCCCCCATAGTTTCCCACTAATGTCAGTCATTTTCTTATAGTATTAGGTTGGATGTTCAAGGTCCATTATATGAGTTAGAACATGCGATACTCGGACCTTTGTTTTTGTGAGAGGTCACTCGGTATTATAGACTCTAGTTCCATCCAGGTTGCTGCAAAATTCATGATTTTGTTCTTTTTTATGGCTGCGTAGTATTCCATCATGTATATGTACTTATTTCATTGGTCTGGAAGGTAGATGTTTCAGTTCTCCAAGCAATTCTGGTAAACAACAAAAGTTGAGATGTTCATAAGAACTCTTTCAGCAGTGCTCCCTGTGCTTTTCTATCAGAATCACCTGAAGACCATGTGAAAATATGGTTTCCTGAGTCCCTCAGCTAGAGACTGTGAGTTGGTAGGTCTCAGACTGGGCTGAGAAAATGCATTTCAAGCTATTTACCAGGTGATGGTGATGCTGCTGGTACCTGGGCCACACTTTGAGTAGCATTACTTTAAATAGTATATTGGGAATTATTTTCTATTAATATTATTTATTTAATAAAGATTCGTATGATCTATGTGTAACTGAAGAAGTTCTGAAAGAAGCAACAGGAAGTTCAGTCAAAGATAAGTTATTATTTATTTCCCACTGTGTACCAGGCTCTGTGCCGGGTACTGGAAATATAAAGTCAAATAAGATCAGATTTTCTTAAGTAGCTCACATTGACTGAAGAGACTAAAAAGCCACACAACATCTCCAACATTGCCTTTTTGCCATTTCCTTTTCTGAAGTCTAAGGAAGTCTGTGGCACGTGACACTAGCATCTCTGCAACCCCCAGAGGTAAGAGGTAAATCCTCTGACCTTCACTCTCTTTCCCATTTTTATTCTTCACTTCAACCATGAATTGTCATCTTTGATCTTTCAGGAGGGCTCTGCTTCCTGATACCACAGGTCTTCCGCCGGACTGACCCTCACCCATCCTTAAAGTGATAACTCTGTTGTTATTTCACTCTGAGATGTCTTCTCTGATTCTGCCTCCTGGTTCGATCTCCCTTTTTGTGTCTCGTCATAGTACCCCAAGTTTATCTCAGTGATAGAGCTTATCACACATCATGGCCATTTTCTATGTATGTATCTGTCTCCCTCATTAGCTGGCAAATACCTCGAGGCTGGGGACTCTTAATCTTAGTGTTTCCAGAGCCTAATGCAATAGCATATGGTTACTAGTGTCTATAGTCATGAACACGTGAGTAGATGATTGAATACAGCATATAAGTGATATGCCTTAGGGATATGAAAAAGATTTGGATTCATAAAATCTGGGCTGAATATAGTTGCTAAATATCAATATATAGAAATGATATGAAGAGGTTATATTTGAGGTGGAAATTTCATACAGCAGAATTTTCAAAGCATATACTAGTGGAAGGAGGGCCAAGAATGGCCTGAGCACAGATTATTAAGATTAAGTTTATATGTGAGACTATTCAGATATTGGATTGAGAGTAAACAAACAAACAAACAAGCTGTAGGGGGATTTTAAACAGGGAAGCAAGACATTCACACCAACCTTTTTGGGTAATAACTCTATTAATAGTGTTAAGGACAGATTGGAGGTAAGACCATACCAGTCTTGGCAATTCCTAAATACAAGGTACCAGGCTACCTTCTCTGCATATATTAATTAATACCATATCCCTTCAAATTATCCCATGAGATAGACTTTGTCCTCACCATTTTACAGGCTGTAAAATGTTGACTCGGTGTGTTTTTAAGGAATATTCCCAAGTCCTCAGAGCTAATAAGTGCAAAGCTTGGCTCCAAATTCAGATGAGACCCCAAAGCTAGGTGGGTACTTCCCTGGTTCTGCCTTTTTGTCGGCATGAGACTTACTGCTGAGCATCGGGGGTGGCACTTCATGATACTTGCTGACTGGTTTGAGGAAATGCTTTCCCTTAGAGAATTTGTCTGTCAGTAAGACTTTGGATAAATGTATGTTGACTGTTTGCTCAAAGCAAACATCATCACAAAATAGCATGAATTCCGGGACTGGAAAAACCATCCACAAATATAAAGGTGCTAGAAGCAAGTAACTCCTGATTAGAACAAATTATCAGGCTATATTCTGACTTCTGTATCCCTGTGCTTCCAACACTGCATCTCACAAAAACCCTGAAGGAGGTTTCTATCTGACCAGACTAGGTAACGATGGACAGGGGCATTTGGATGGAGGTCCAAGGGGTATTTCATGTAAGGAGTAGAACTTGGATGACCATAGTCAGACTCAGTCTGAGGAAGGGCACTATTCCTTGCAATACCCAACCCTAATTTTTACCATCTCAAGAGCCCTATAGATTTCACATTTAATCAGACAACTTTACCCCCCCCCAAAATGAAGCATCTTTTCCAAACTCTGTGTCTCTTACCTTTACTGACATCAAGAGATCAGGTTTTTGTTTTTTTTTTTTACACTACTCTACCCCAGAGCCCCACCTTGTCCACCAGGCTTGGATCATAGTCATCCCTTCTTCGTGGATCACTCACCAGATAAAGAAATTACATTTAACTCTAAGCATGGCTCTTGTGGGAGTCACAGCAGAAAAGTCCTTAGCACTGAGCATCAGGGACCATGCCTGTCAGGAATATCTGGCAAATGCAGAAACCTAGTCAACATCATACCCATCCTGTCTACAGATCCCAGAAGGCAGGATCCAGGAATCTGGTGGTTATTAATTCAAAGTCTTATTGCTGATTAGACCTTAGAGATCCTATAATTCACAATACCCACTGAGAGGTCTAATTTATTTTACCTAAGCCATGCACAGGACTGTCCATAGAAGTAGCTGCAATCAAGCCCACCCTCAAGCATGTTTAATCATAAGATCATTTTCTCATCCACCTCTGAGGTATGTACTGAAATGTGCACACTCCTTGGAACTATGAAATGCTATAATTAAGAGCTAGAAACTCATGAGAGTATCCCTGGTCTGCTGGACATGTGGTCTGAAATTGTTAATGATTAGCAATGTACTTGTGTTTGTATTTTGCATTGCGATTGCATGTTCAAAAATATTTTCTATGATAACATAGAAGTATTTTTGAGCATGCAAATCCAATATATATATTTATTATAAATAATATACATGTATAATTATATATAATATGCATTATAAATATAAAAAATGGTATTTTAAAAGATGAGATAAGGGTTTAATAATCCATATTTCAAAAATAGATATTTTATGTATAATGTACCATAAAACTTTACATATATACACAAAATACACACCCACACAAACATATAGTGATTCCATGTTTTGGTTTTAGTTTAGTCTAATGCAATATTTGACTTTAGTGGTGAGCGCAGCTAAATAAGATGTTTTCCACATATAGCTCTAGAGAGAAAATAAGATCATCATGGACTTGCTAAATAAATCATGATTTCTTTTTTTTTTTTGAGTCAGAGTCTCACTCTGTTGCCCAGACTAGAGTACACTCACGGCCATACCAGCATCGACCTGCTGAGCTCAGGTGATCGATCCTTCTGCCTCAGCCTTCCAAGTAGCCGGAACTACAGGCACGTGCTACCACACCTGGCTAATTTTTGATGTATTGTAGAGACGAGGTCTCCCCAAGTTGCCCAGGAATGGTCGTGAACCCCTGGGCTAAGGCAATCCTCTCACCTCAGCCTCCCAAAGTGCTGGGTTACAGGCTTGAGCCACCACACCTAGCAATCATGATTTCTATACCCATTTTTCAACCTTCTGTACATGTTTTGGATGTGTCATTTTAAATGTTTTGCTAACATGATGATTTTACACAAGACTTAGTCAATATCTTAAGGCCCAATAATTCGGGATATTTTGTGAGTGTTTATGCTTACAAATCTATACATCAAATCATTTTTAAAATAAGTTCAAATCTTCAGGCTACTTATGGCTGGTATGATTATCTTGTCATCTTTAATGTCAGTGTGTGTCTCAGCAGGCATTTGCAAAATGTAAGATAAGTGTGGTTCTGGCATTTCCTGGTGTTTGCTATTTTTCCATAATTACCTTCAATTCATGATTTCCTTAGAGTTCTGTGAGAGTTCATGTAGATAAAACTAGAAGAGAATTTGTAAGAATACATTATTGGCCAGCCACAAACTGCTGTATTTTGCAGTGTGAGGGTGATGTCAGCCCGTTTGCGCTGTGGACACCATCTCTGTTTTCAATACCTGAGTTACCGAATGGGACTCATGACTGCCATATGACTAAAACAAGGATTTCAGGGTCAATCTGGATTCTAATTATTAGTGAAGCTTGACTTCTTTCTTCCATTTGGTTAAAATAATTGTAAATAGCAGTTCTAATATTTTCATCCCACATCCTGATGGCTATCTTGTGGACTCCAGGGAGAATGGAGCCCACTTTGGAGATCAGCCTTAAATAATGGGGAAAAAAAAGATCTTGAGTAAGAAACCTTTAGCCTCAACTCCCTACTTTGCTGTATTAAAGTTGTGTGTTCTTCTATACCCTGATCTCAAGTTACCTATCTGGTAAATGAAGATATGCTACTTATTTCAATGTGTTTATGAAGTGTCAGGAGATAATGTATAGAAAAATATCTAATACCACGATAGACACATGACATTACCAAAACTGTTTCCCTTTCTTGTATATGTGAAACCTGAATAGCAGAGTGGAGTGGCATGTCAAAGAAGTTATAGGACAGCCTGGACTTAGGAGTCCTGGCCCCAATTCCAGAGCTCTTATCAGTATCCCCTATGACTTCTGTTTAAATGAGAGCCTTACTAATGGCACTAAGATTTCCAAAAGGATAAACACAGCCTTACCTCATCAGTCTCAGCTTTTGAATGCTGACTAGAACTCCTCATGTTCTTCCTTCCCTGGAACAGAAAGCTGGTCCTAGAATTATGTTCTATGCTTCTCACTGCCTGGTTCAGGTCACCTACCAAGACCACTCAGCCTCATTGATTTCACACTTAACTAAGACGAGGCCACACCACCCGAAGCAATTTAAACAATAATTTCAAAATGTTTAAAACTGGAGTCGAACCTTGTTGGTAGAATATAAAAATGTGCATGGATTCTTACTTTTCCATCAAGAGATGGTATCTATTTCTCCACCCTTAATATGGGGTGGCCTTGTGACTTGCTTTGGCCAGTAGAATGCATTAAAAACAACTCTATGCAAGTTTCAAAGCTGAACATCAAGAGGTTTTACATATTGCTACTTTTGCTCTTGGAATCTAGCTAGATTCCAAAACCAAAAACGTACTCCTGATAGAGGATGTAGAGACCACGACAGGAGGAGAAATACAGCCTCCCAGCAGAGAGCCCATGACCTGAGAGCAAGCTCAGTTGAGATCAGCCAAGCCTGATCCAATTCAGCAGAGCTACCCAGCTGAGCCCATTCCAAATTACTTACGCAGAATCATGACCTAAACTGAAAGTCATTGTTTTAAGCCAAGTTTTAGAGCCGTTTGTTATGTTCCCGAATCAAACTGATAGATCCCCATTAAAAATATATATATATTTTAGAGTTGGTTACAAGTGAGGATTTACTGCATAAGAAAGTTGCATGCAGGTAAAATTTGGGCTTCTAACTGGCCCTCTCTCCCCTGATAGTGGACCAGGGGCCTAGTGTGTTGCCACGTGCCCCGCCCCCACCCCCGCAGCGTCTGACATCTGTCAATCCCATCCTTGTGCTCATGTAATCAGTGATCAGGGCCCATTTATGAGTGAGAACATGTGATACCCCTTGTTTTAGGACACTGATTTGTCCTGTTAACTTGGGAAAATAAATTCTGTTTCTATGAACTTTGGTCTTACTGTCAGTAACATGGGAAAAGCAGTAGAAGCTATCTTGAGAACATGTAGTTCTAGTCTGTTTCATTGCTTATACAAACATTTCATGTCTTTCCTTTTACGGTGATCCTGGGAGGTAAGTCTATCATGGAATCAAATATAGTTTAATTATGTATTTAAAGAGGCAGCTGTAAATACCAACATTCTCAGTTTTTGAAAGATCAAGACACACATTTTGTAATATGTGGTTTTCAGGATTTAGACTCCATTAGAATGGAGCATAGAGGCACCATTTTACCAGAGCTATGCAGGCATGCCTCATTCCCCATAAATTCACTTTTCCTCAAAAATTGGCATATGTAATGGAAAGAGCAACTGAGAATAGAGAAGGTAGAAAGGAGTGCAGGAGGGAGGAGACAAACGAGCATTTTCAAGTTTCTGTATCAATATATGGCTCATTTTCAGAGAAATTAAATGTTTGAAATTCTGATGTAGCAGGAAAACAGTATGAAAATCCTTTTCTCATTAATCCCAAATTTTCTTTTTTTTAATGTTTCTTTGTTTTTGTTTTTTTTTTGAGTTGGAGTCTCACTCTGTTGCCCAGACTGGAGTGCAGTGGCCGCTCCCGGCCACCACAGCCTCAACCTGCTGGGCTCCGGCGATCCTTCCGCCTCAGCCTTCCAAGTAGCCGGAGTTACAGGCGTGCGCTACCACGCCCAGCTGATTTTTGGATTTATTGTAGAGATGAGGTCTCGCTGCTCAGGCGGGTCTCGAACCCGCGGGCTCAGGCAATCCACTCATCTCAGCCTCCCAAAGGCGCGGGATTACAGACTGAGCCACCGAGCCTGGCTTAATCCCAAATTTTCTATAATCTGCCCTTCCCACCTCCACCTCCTTCCAAGGAAATAAACAAAACACAAACACACACATGCACAGACACATGCAAATTGTGAAATATACTTACCCTCTCTGAAATAGATCCACATTATAGAATTTGTGTAGCTCTACAGAAAACTCAACTGTTCCTTGTACTTCAGACATGATCTTTTTGGTTCATTACCTGAAAAACAAGAGAGAAATTAACAGTTTGAGATTCCATCAGCCACACACAGAGAGTCTGCTTCTACAACAGGAAACCAAAAGTGTTTAGATGGACAAGAATATCTGCCCAATGAGATCCACAGGGGTAGCATGTGCCCACTCAATGCCACCATTTAGGGTTCCTTTTATATTAAAAAAAGAAAAAAGAAAAAAAAACACAGAGAGAGGAAATGACTACCATGCAGCTCACACGGGGAAGGGCTGGGATGCAGACCCAATTATCTTAACTCTAAAGCCAAGTTGGTTCACTGCCCTTTCCTATCTGTTGGCACTGTGAAGGGAACATCAACGCAGTTAAGAGCATGTCCTTCATGGTCAAAGGCACAAGAATCCAAGCTCTTCTGCTTTCCAGCTGTGTGACCTTGTGTAAGTCATTTAACTTCTCTCATCCTCAATATTTTCTATAACATGGGGACCCATAATAGCATATAACTTTGAGGGAAGATAAAATAAATACACCACATTGAGCACTCTTCACAGTCACTGGCATGTGGTACTCAATAAACGGCAGCTGCTATTAATAATAATAATTGAAAAATGATTTCATCATTTATAAATGCAGTTTTTAAAAATTACTATCTTTTATTATAAAGATGTGGGGTACAATTCAGGGTTAGGTATATAAGCATTGATTATGCAGGTACCCTTGTTGATGAGGCATGCCCCTCCTCCCCTAGCAGTTTCCCTCAACTGCCAATCCCATCCCCCCTTTCCTGACAGGTTCCTATTACTGCCAAGCACTGTCTTATATTATTATAAATGTTTCAAGGTCCGCTTATGAGTGAGAACATATAGTACCCTGTTCTTTGTCTCTGTGATAGATCACTGAGTATGATCAACTCCAAATCCATCCAAGTTGCTGCGAAGTCCAAATATTTGTCCTTCTTATAAATGCAGTTTTTAAAAATTGAGGGGGGGCTGGTATGACATAGAGCAAGGGACACAAAGGGCATGGGTGCAGCTGCCGGGCAGATGCTGAGCCCAACTTGACAGGCTGCTAATTTTCCAAGCCAGGAGACCCAAGGGCCAATATTGGGTGGGAAAGATGGAAGTGAACAAGATTAAAATAGTTCAAGTCTGGAGTGAGAAACAAACCAAGAGGGATATGTAAATCAGACTGAGTTAAATACAAGGAACATAACAGAAGGAAAGAAACTGACATATTGAGCACCTACTATATTCTTGTTGCTACAGAGTATTTAAATTAAGCTGCTTTATTGTATTCCAACAAGAATTTTGTGATAAAGATTTGTCTTCCATTTTGCAGATAAGGAAAAAAAAAAAGGATTAGAGTATCTCTGACTTGGAGTCACTTTCCAACTCTAGAATGTCCTGGTAGTGTGTCCTTTGGAAAGTCGCCTCTCTTTCTCTAAGCCTCGGTTTACCACCATGCATACTGGGGACAATGTAGCCTGCTTAGTTGGATTCCTGATAGGATACGGAGTAACTACTTGCTATGTACCTAGCACCCTGCAGGTTCTCAATAGCCAGCATAAACTGTTGGGAAGAAGAGAGAGGAGGGGGAGGGGAGAAAGCAAGAGAACACTTGGGCTCCCACAGCTGGTAAGTGGTGATTCACACTTGGGTCTCCTTTCAAAGACCCTCATCTCTCTGCCTCCAGGCGTCTCAGCCATTAGATTATCCCTATGGTCTAGATCCTGACCTCACTGCAGTTAACAGGGGTGCACTAGGCCAGGTCTCATGAATAAGGAATTAACTAGGCTTTAACTACATCTCAACTCTGGTAAGGTTTCCATCTGAGAAAGCATTTTTGGAGATGCAGACGGCTGCTTACCAAATTAAAATCCTAGGAACCAATCTCTATAAATTCTACAAGACAAAATTTCAATCTGGCAAATTTGGAAAGGCCTGGCTCACAAACTGTGCTGCAAGCCATTTCTCTAATGGAAGAGCCATCAAGGTACTACCTGGCTCTACCTAACACACTGGAGTTAGTCAAGGTCAGAACCTGCTACTCAATTTCAATGTCAAAACATTTCCAGTAAAAGCTCATGGGGGATCAGCAGAAAGAAGCCACTCTGTGCTTCACTACATGATCACAGTAAATGAAACACCTGCATCGTCCCCATTGTCTCATCACCCCACTCAGTCCAAATCCTCAAAAAAACGTCAGAGCTGGCAGTCATCTGATTCCTTGCTTGTGGTTGTCAACTTTCAATTATCCCTGGTCCCTCTCCTGATCTCTGATCCTAGGTAGGAATATGCAGAGAAAACAGGACACAGAGAGAAGAAGAACAGCACACCCCAACATTGCTAGTCTACCACACGGCACACACTGGGGGGTTTCCATACATTGCTTCACACAATCTTCAAAGACCCTCTGCAATGAGTAGTATTGACCACAAATCACATGGGACACTGGTGCCATTCAGAAGAAGAATGCTTGCATACCCAGGAGCCCAAAGACCTGGGTTTTTCAGCTCTTATTGGCAGAATGATGGAGACAGTGTTTTTCCAGGGAGCTAATATTTAGAAAAAAAATATTGAATGCATGCAGAATACCTTACAGAATACATTTTCTCCTTGTAAGATGCTCCATATCATCCTATTGTTCAAGATGAATGGGAGTTCTGGAATTTGTAAACACAAACACAGTTTCTTGGTGGGAAGCTGCCTTTTTCTTTATAACAGCGTGTGATTCATTATAGCCAAACACCCAGTGATTCAATGAAGAAGATGAGCTCATGCTTAAAATATCAGTTTTAAAACTCCATGCAGAGCCGGGCTGATAACTATGATCTTTGTGTTCAGTAATCCATTTGCCTGGGTCCCAACCCTCTCTGCTGCTCTTTCTGTCTGAGGATTAGAGAGGAGATAACAAGATGGTGGTTTTCAGGTGTGGTCCTCGGACCAGCAGTATCAGTATCACTTTGTTATGGATAAGAACATATACATGGCATACACACACAGCAGACATATGACACATACCCAACACATACACATCATACACATACATAGAATACACACCCAGATAT
>NW_007237228.1:182260-267873 GCF_000164805.1 Carlito syrichta | reverse complement strand
AATCAGCCGGGCGTGGTGGCGCATGCCTGTAATTCCGGCTACTTGGAAGGCTGAGGCGGAAGGATCGCCAGAGCCCAGCAGGCTGAGGCTGCGGGCCGGGAGCGGCCACTGCATTCCAGTTTGGGCGACAGAGTGAGACTCCAACTCAAGTATATATACACACATACATACATACACATAATCCCCAACACACACACATACCCAACGATGCACATGTGAAACAAACACACAGTCAATACACCCAACCCATAATACACTCACAGACACCATGAACACAGGTACTATACACACACACAGTAGATACCCTCTCTGTGCAACATTTCTACTACAACCAGTGCCATCCATAAATCTAGCGAGCGCAATCATTCTACTACATTTGGTGTGATTCTGAAATGCTCACCTTCAAAACTGCATTTTCTGGAAGCCATGTGTTCGGGCACTGTGTCACTTTTAAGCAAATGGAGCTTACAAGTAGACTTTGCCCTCACAATGCTCAGCGATTGGGAAACAAAGATCCAGTGAAAGTCACTCTGAGAGCGATGAGGGTTCAGAAGGAGAAAAGACCTGTGTCTTTGAGGCTCAGGCAAGGACTCCCCGGGAAGGTTGACCTCTGAATGAGGAGGCCATTGCCATGCGTCAGTCCGGGGTCATGAACTCAAACCTTTCTCCCTTCAGAAAGAGAAGAGAGTCCCCTTGGCAGGTCTTCATGACTTCAGCTCACCTGGAGTGGACACACCTGTTCTTGGTACTTCCTTCCACACTGTGTAACATCCCTGAACCCCTGGTTATTGCCTGGTCCTCACTCAGGCAGCAGCGCTCATAGCCTGATCCTGTGTAGGAGCCCCAGGTGCACCACAATTTAGGCAAACACACCTAAAAAGGAGGGAGAGGGAAGGGCCCCTGAGGCATATGTCCAGAGGGCTATGTCAGTGGAGCTTTCCCTGTGGACAACACAGAAAACAATCTGTCTCTAGAACAATCTACATATAGGCTCCATAACCATGCACCTGGGTCCCCACTGACCCTGGGTGATCTTGGAGGCATTATTCACCTCCCTGGGACTCATTTTGCTCATCTGTAAAGTGCAAATGACAATAATACTTACTTTATAGGGTTATCGTGAGAATGAAAACCATTAACATGCCTAAGTCGCTCAGAACAGTGCCTGGCATCTAACAGACCCTCACTGCATGCAGGCTATTTTTATTTTGTTACAGAAAGCAGAACTAAGAGACAGTGTGAAAGAAAAGGCAGCAAAATCACAGCCTTGTTTGGTTTTCATTCATTTAAAAAAAAGTCTTGATTGAGTGTCCCTTATTGACCTGCTCTGTACTAACAGCATTTTAGCCATCCTAGCTGCCCTCCAATGGATGGATCTGCTCCTGAAGCAATGAATTTCTGCATCACTAAGGATGTCAAGGCAAAGGATAAGGTTCCACTTTTCTGGGATGCTGGACCCCTGCCTTGATTTAAATGACAATTAAATTTCATTTTGTCCACAATATTCTAAGATCCCATTATCCTCAGGCAGACCATGCTTACCTTTGATTGATGAAGAAGAAAACAGGCAGAGAGAAGAGTAGAGGACCAGGAGATAATGTCACAGAACCTCAGCTCAGATCTGATTTCTGCCACTTAACAGGTTACTAGGACATCACTTGACCTCTCTGAGCCTAGATTTCTGAATCTACACTTGAGGGAAATACCTACTTCAGAGACTGATATAGAATGGTAACTAATTAAATAGATTTTGTGAAGTATTACAAATGTGTTCATTGTCAATAGGGTCTTGTTTTAGTGATGAGAAAATATTTCTGAAGCACAACATGTTACTTATTCTTCCTCGAGGGAGGAGATAAAGACACTGCAAGCCCCTATAAAAACAGGTGCCATTGTCTATCTATGGATTTCTGAGTAATCCATGCCTAACAAGGTGTCTGGTAAATAGAAGTTTACAGATATTTGTGAAATTAAGAAATAAAAGGTAGCATCAAAAGACAAAGCTGTAGCCAATGGAGGGACAGAATTCAATAAGAAAAAACAAAGCAACACAAAACAATATTGAAAGCAATTAGGAGTTGGAACAATGACGTGGGTTGTGGTAGAAGGAAGCAAGTTCTTTTGTCATTAGAGGTGTCCAAGAAGAGTCTGCCCAGGAGAGCTCTTTCTAGACTTCTCTACAACTGAGAACTGGCACAGAGTGCTGAAAATGTATCGTGATGAGTGTAGTGTGAGTTGTCAACATGGACCATGCTCAAGAGTAGGGCAAGATGTGATTTTGTAAACACACACACACTAAAGTTTGAACCCACTGATGCAGCTGCTTCTAGTACCAGCTCCAGCAGAGAAACTGTCCATGTAGTTAATAGCTTAGCCATGGACAAGAAGAAAGCACCTGTGTCCTGTTTGTGTGGCCCAAGGACAAGACGCTGCCTTTGAGAAGAAATGTTGCTAATTATTTTTTCAACAAATTAAATTTTTTTTAGAGCTATATAAATTGTCTGAATTTGTAAACTACTGTGTAAGAGAAAGCAAGTTTGAGTTTTCTAAGTGGCATCCCAGACAGAACCTCCATGGTTGTGTGTATGTGTGTGTGTGTTTGTGTATGTGTGTGTGTTTGTGTATGTGTGTGTGTTTGTGTATATGTGTGTGTGCGTGTGTGTTGGGTTCTGGGATAGACCAGCCAGAATCCAGATTTCTTTTAGGATTTATTTCAAGTTGCAAAACTTCCCAAACCTCAGTCTCCTCCTCTGCAAAATGAAGCCAAAAAGTCATCAGACCTTCAGTGGGTAACACAAAAAGTTGACAGATGTTAGACTCAGCCCTCCCATAACACAAAAACATTGGAGCCATCAAGAATAAATGTTTTTGCATTTAGTTAATTGCATGAATGTCTCATTTTGAATTTTATTTTTACTTTCATCTTCAGATTTCATTAAGCTTCTTTCTTTCTCTGTGTTAATTCCCCTCCAGTTTTATGTCATTATTATCCAGAATGTTGTATTCAAAGAAATTCAAAACTGGGCAGCATGGTGGGAATGGAGGAGAGTTCTTGTTCTTTGTCCAAAATTGTGTACTGCAGCTCTTTCCCCAGTAACAGGGTCAGGAGATGAGGCCCCTCCCTTGCATCGGAGGCATTTGGAGCAACCCCAAAGTTGTAGAAGATTGCCACCACCTACCCAGCAGCCTGGTCATCACCTGGGTTCAGCTTTCAGTCTTCTCTCTTCCCCACAAAGACAATTAGTTGTCATTTCTCACTTTCTTGAGGCACTCAAATCTTCCTCCTTCTTTCCATCTTTAAAACCACTGCCCTAGCAGTGTTGTTCTCCATCCTGTTGCCTGACTATTCCCACCTCTTCGGAGTTGATCTCTCTGCACTGGCTTCATGACCTTCAGGGCATCCTCCACCCTCATGCTACAGTGGCCTCCCTCACGCACCAAGAAGTTCATGTTCCCCACATCTCAAAACTCTCAACATGATACAAGGGGCATTTTATACTTCATCAACTTCTTACCACTTCAGCAGGAATGCTTTATCCTGCTTTCCATGCTGGATCTGAGCTCTATTCTATTTTCTTTAGTTCTGCAACATATATGTGATCATTCAAGGATTCCATCTCTGTATGAGTACTGGGGAGAACATCAGTGCATTAGGGAGGCACCAATGATGAAAGATGATCACATATACAAGAATTTTATTCATTGTTTAGCAAATTGTCAATCACTTAGCAGTAGAAATTACTATTTTTATTTCCACCTTCAACACAGTTGGCAGAAATGCAAAGGTTACTCACGCCATCCAAACTTCAATACCAGACCTCTCTTTTAACTTCAAAAGTTCTGGGGTCGTTGTAACTTTATAGAAGAGTTTGAGGTCTGGAAGTTGTGATACCACCCACTTTGTTCCTTTTGCTAAGGGTTGTTTTGACTATTTGTGATCTTTTATGTTTCCACATGGATTTTTATATGGTTGTTTCCAGGTCTGAGAAGAATGATGTTGGTAATTTAATGGGTATTGTGTTAAGTCTGTAGATCACCTTTGGTAGGATGGACGTCTTAACAACGTCAATTCTTCCAAGCCATGAGCATGGAATATTTTTCCATTTGTTTGTATCTTCATTGATTTCTTTGAGCAGTGTTTTGTAGAGTGTTTTGAAGTTTTCATTGTAAAGGTCTTTTAACTTCTCTTGTTAGGAAGATGCCAAGGTATTTCATTTGCGTGTGCGTGTGTGTGTGTGTGTTTGTGTGTGTGTGTGTATGTGGCTACTGTGAAAGGGATTGTGTTTTTATTTGGGTTCATGTTTATTGTTGATGTATAGGAGTGCAACTGTCTTTTGCACATTTATTTTATACCCTGAGACTTTGCCAAAATCCTTTATCAGTGCAAGGAGGTTTTTGACAGATTCTCTTGAGTTTTCAAGGTATAGGATCATGTTGTCCACAAACAGGAATAACTTAACTTCCTCTTTTCCTACTTGGAGTCAGGATAGCTATCATCAGTAACACAATAAACATTGAACGCCGGAGAGGATATGGGGGAAATGGAACACTTCTAACACTGTTGATGGGAGCATAAACTAGTACAATCTCTGTGAAAAACACTAGTGATTTCTAAAAGATCTAAAAATTGACCTTCCATTTTATCCAGCAATCCCCCTTCTGGGAATATACAGGGAGGAACTCAAATTTAAAAAATTATGAACTTCACAGTAACTTGGATGGATTTAGAGTTGATCATACTCAGTGATTTATCACAGAAACAAAGATCTGAATACTACATTTACTCACTCATAAGCAGACCCAGAACATTTATCATAATACCATAAGAAAGAGATTGGCAGTAGTGGGACACTGTCAGGGGAGGGAGGGGGCACATAGCATCAGTAAGGGTATCCAAACTTTACCTGTATAATGATCATATATGTGCCTAACCCTGAATTGTACCCCACATCTTTAAAATAAAAAAGTAAGGGGGAAAAACTTATGGGGTCCTTGGAGACCTGGCTTCCATGTCAGTTAACATTGAGTAATTGTTTGTACTTTTCACTACAATATGTCTAAAATGTTTAACTGTTTACATTTTCTAAAAAATTTTGGAGCATTTTCAGTTGCCTCTAAAGAGATTTGATAAAATACTAAAATTATTTTAGAGAAAAATAATTTTAATACCCTATTTAATATTGCTGAGGGGGAACCTTTCACAAGTATATTTTTAATGCAACTTTTCTATAAAACAAATTTTCAGTGTGTATGATCTTTGGAAGATTAAATAAAGGTTTAATCTTAATACACATCAGCATTTATAAAAAGGGCACACAACATTAATGTGCTCAAAAGACTAAACTATAGAAGTACAATAAGTAAGAAGAGGAAGGCTGAGGAAGGGACTCTCTCAAGCTTCAGAAGAAGAAAGGAGAGAGAAGAGATCTATTGCACTCTGTATTCTGCTGATACAACAGAATACCACAAACTGGATAATTTATTATGTAAAGAACAGAAGTTTATTTGACTCAGAAGTTTTGGAGTTGGAAAGTCCAAGAGCAAGAATTTTGTGCTGCATAATATCATGGCAGAAGGGGTGAAGGTACAAGAAAGCACTCAAGATAGAGGAATTCAGGCTGAACCCCCTTTTATAACAAATTCAGTCTTGAGATAACTAAACTTCTCCCTTGATAACACCATCGACCTATTCATGAGCTCAGAGTCCTCATAAGCTTATTGCCTCTTGAAGGCAACATTTCAACACTGCTAGAATGACAATTACATTTCAACATGAGTTTTGGCAGGAACATTCGAACAATGGCAGTTTTATGGGAGAGTCACATTCAGACCCAGAAAACCAGGTCAGAATGGGTTACCTTTCCTCTTGGGTCTGAGAGAAGTAGCAGAAACAGTATTCCCACTACATACAACTTTATTCAGTGAATGTCCTTTCCTTCAGGGAATTTACTCCAGGCAGCCATTCTAACAAGGTAAATAATGCTTAGTTTGCTGTCTGGCATGATCACTGTAGGGACAATCTACTCAGTGTTTCAGGCAAAGGATCTCATTAGAGAAGAAAAACTAGTATTCTTCATCAAGAAGAGAGGATCCCCTAAGAGCTCTTTCTTGCTGTAAGAACATCTATTTCATATTTGAGTTCTAAATCTTGGTCTCACTATGTAGAAACTTGGGTGAGCCACATAACATCTCAGAGAACAGAAGCCAACTGTTCAAGGTACCAGGAATATAGGATGACTGAACCATAGTCTTGGACCATCAGAAGACACAGACATGAGAAGAAAAAGTAAAGTCACAACCATGGTCCACAGGGATAAGTACCCTGACACAAGAGTACACAGAGAAGGCAGTAGCACCTAGAGGCAATGACTGAGACCCACTGGATCAACCTGATAGAACCTTGTCAGTCCATGTGCTACCTAAGCCAACCCTTCAGCATCTGTACAATCTTGGAGCAAGACCTTGATCTCCGTATGTCTCAGTTTCCCCAATGGCAAGTTGCTTTGGAGTCTGGACTGTAATAAATGCAAGCTGTTATGACCAAGAAAAGAAATCTAAAAACAATTTCATGACAATGGCAGGAAAAAAATTATGACTCCTTCCCACTAATGAGTTACCTACATTCCGGAAGACTGTGAGCTTCTTCAGGGACTCCCTGCTACAGGGAGCCAAGGGAAGTCCAGAACACATGTCTCTGATTCTCGCCTATCACAGAAAATGCAGCCCAAGACATTCAGTCCCTTGATGTTTTAAAACCACTGTGCTTCCCTTGGTGTGGAAGGTAAAATGGGCTGTGTTTGTTTATGTTTTCACATCTGAAGATAGTGCAAATAGAAGCATCTCACACTTTGTCAATTTCCTGTTTTCCTTGGGATTCTGTGATCCCCTTATCTTAGGCAGCATTTAAAATTCAGGCATGAAGGCACATACGATTTCACAACCTCATAAAAAGATAACTGACTCATAAACTCAGACAGAGGCCTTGAAGTACCAAAGCTGAGGAAGCTCCATTAAGGAAGTAGCAGACAGTGCTGTCACTATTTGCAGCTCTTGGGCATGGAGCCTTCTCCCTTTCTGCCAGTGCTGGAAGCTCTGGAGACACTCGATGAGATGCTGAGCATGTAGCCATAGTGGGTGGCAATTCATCTCCCCTTCCTCCTACTGAAATGCATGAACACAAACAGACCCCTAAGTGTGTATGTACAACTATGCACACACCACGAAGTGTATACTGAGTTCTCCTTTTGGAGACACAAGGTCAGATCATGGGAAAAACAGTGACTTTGAGTCTGCCAAATCTGATTCAAATCCTGACCATTTCACGGGTTACCTTAATCAAGTTGCCTTCTGCCCATTTCTACATCTGTAATCTTACAATAGACATATCTACTTCGCAGTGATTTACTTTTTGAAGATCAACATATTTTTTCCAGTAACATTGTGACTGATCCATAAATAGTGGATAATACTAATATTATAATAATTAACAATAATAAATTAAATTTATATATACACACATATGCAGCAAAACTATGCATAACAAAGATGAGTTTTAAATACCCAAAAAAGTCCAATCTGGAGTGAACAGCAGGAAAACCTGGGTGGTACTGAAGTGCCCTGGAAAACCCTAAGATGTATCCAGGGTCCAGGTATCAGAATCCCATGCTTGGGGGAGGTACACTGGGGGGTCAGACCACAATCAAGAATACCGGGTTCAGATGTAGGTTCCTGCCTACTCTGGGTCCTGGAGGAGACAAGCTGTATCTCTCTCTTCCTGGAAAAATCTAAGTCAGGGAGGTAATAATAGCCCTTCATATTTATTGAGGGTGGAGAGGTTTCAGTGCAATGATAGAAATAACTTGAGTCAGAAATAGCAGATAACAGATACACCTGTCTTGAAAGGCACAGATTTCCTATCCCTGGAAGAGTGTCGGCAGATGCCACATCTGTCCCAGAACACGGGATTCCTGCTTTGGGATTGAGAATTTAGTAGACATCCTCTATGCTTCCTGACAGTCTTGAGAGTCTATGAATATCACACCATCTAATTTTAAGGTTCTGCATTCATTAATGGCTATAAATGTTTCAAGAGCATTTCATTTGCAGAATGGCAGTGCACCCAATTCATGTTGAATTACATGAAGATGTCAGCAGGTTTAGCATCAATGGCATCTGTGTTTAACTCTGTGAGGTCAGCAACACTATATAGGTATTAATAGTTCATACCTCAAAGTATAATGATTCAGTGGGTCCTACAATTCCTTGCCCATCACCACATTACATAGATAAGAAATGTGAGGCCCAGAGAGAGAAATAGTGTGCCCACGGACACAGAGCAAGTATCCTCAGGACTCCTATCTCCAGATTTCCAGTTCAGTGATCTTTGCATTCCTGGTGGTCAAAGTTTTCACATCCATGATTTCATCTTATCATAGAAAGAACCCCAAAAGGCAAAAAGAACAATGGATAACATCCTCCAAATATCAACAAGGTAAAAGGAAAAAAAGTAGGTATAGCTGAGATTCATCAGCATCTCAGAACTTTAGCTCTTACAAGAAATTCAAAGATCACACAGCTCAATTCCTCATATGGGAGCTGAGAAAAAAGAACATATTGGTGGCTTTGGGGCTGCCACACAACCATCTGAGGGAAAAACTATGACTGGACTTTGCTTCAGATATCCAGGTCCTTGGAGTATGATCCTCTGCAAGAATTTGCACAAACATACCTCGGTTTCAGACACAGTCCCAGCACCAATACACACTTAACCCAAGCACAACCCAGACTCTTAACATGAGAACCAGGTGTTTCAAACTCTGGGCCCTTCTTTTCTTACTATATCACCACCACCCAACCATAGCCTCTCCAAATATTCTCATCCAAGTGGTTCATCTTCTGTGAACATCTTTGTTCAAGCTACAATCTCCACCAGATGGCCCACCTTGCCCCCTCTCTACCTGATGAGCTCCCCATCCTTAGCTGTCTAATTCAGCTTCTCTAAGAAACTTGTCCTGAATGGCCATGCCACCACCCTCCCCAATACATGCCCCCACTTCACCGTGTGCATGCCAAAAGCACCCTGCCCATGTCATGCTCTAGAAGCATGTTTATTTTCACATTAGACTGTGAGTGCCACAAAATTAGTGAAAAGGCAAGAATAGTCCAAATCTACAAGAAACATGGCAAAGAACAGATATGAAATAGTATCTGTGGGATGAACAAGCGAAGAAACAAAGGACAAAATAGACACAAGAGAAATGCACATATGAATGAACGAGTCCATTACTCTTCTTTCCAACCAAGTATAAAGTTTCCTTGGGCACGTGGAACTAGCTCCTACTTAGGACTTTGAAATAATTACACTGCTCTTATTCATAATGGAGCCTTGAGCTCCTTTTGTCCTCTGTATACATCTACAGAGGAGAGAAGAAAGGTGTATACCATCCATCATGCCTGAGGATCCCGCACTGGAGCCAGAGTGGGAGAAGTGGGGAAGGGATGCAGTAACGGATGGTGTCTGAACTGCAGAGGAGCACTCTATTTATCCTTCCTGACGCCACAACATAAACAGGAGAGGAGGTGAATGCAAGATGCGAGGCGCCCACCCATGAGTCAAGGCTGGCATTTCAGACACGCTTTCTGTTTGTGCCCTGGCCACGGTGGTTTGGGATCCAATTTTGTTTAGCATCTGTCATTAGCTTCACAAGTGCAGCCATGACTCAGCCTGCGTCACCGCGTTCCCACACTGACCACCCACAAGATGTGCAAGCCTCCATTCCCAACCTTCTCACACACTCCAAGGCCCACCCTCCTCCCAGCCAAAATAGAAAGCTAAGTAGAGAAAAGATATACGAAGGGCCTCAAAGATGGTATGTTAAACAATGTTTTCTGGAATATCTTGAGTGCCAAAAGGAGTGGGAGAATCAGTCTTCTTTGTGCTTTCCTTAGCATCAAACCTGCTACAGGACTCCCCTTTCTCCAAGGTCACAGATACCTCCAGGGGTGCAAACCCCACTGGGAAATCTTACCTTGAGGTTTCAGTTGTCAGTTCAAAGTCTCACAGAGATAAAGGAATTTAGGGGGTGATTAAACCTAACTTCCTCTTTTTACACAAGAAAAACCGAACCCACAGCAAGATATGGAGAGAGAGCTCAGTGCCGAGGAAGTAACAAAGTTTGGGACTGAACTTTCACGGCCATAAGTCCTGTCTTTTATTAGTTCTAATTTTTTTTTTATTTTGCAGGTGCCTCTGTTTTGCAGTTTTCTTGCCTACTAATACCCTTCGTGCAGGGTCAGTGTGAGAAATCAAACATTTTCTATGTAAAGTTCATAATATGGCATCCAGCATAGAGAAAACACTCAAAAATAGTTGCTGTTATTTTTAACTTCCTATGTGTGATGCCATAGACAATCAATAGATAGTAGTTTAGGAAGACAATAATCCTCTCGTTCAGAGTTTGAAATGTCACCCCTTAAGATAAATGGAGAGATTTAATTTTATATCAAATATTTTCTCCAGACTATCCCTACAGGCATAATTTTGCTGGCAAAATTATGGATGATGGAAAGGAATCTTGGCAGACAGGAAGTGGATGGAACGACTGAGGACAAGGGTAGATATAGGCACAGATCTGACCTGGGCATGTTCCCTGGGATAGGGACCAGACCAAATCACCGGCTTGACAAAGTTCATTCATTTAAATGAACCAGAAAGAGTGTCTCCATTATTCCCAATCACAAAAAAGTCTGGATGTCAGTGGGTCAACTCCAATGAAGACAATTATTTAGGCTCATACCCAGGAGCTCTGACACCCAAGGATACCCAGTGCCTGCTTTGTTCCTTAGACTTTCCACTCAAAGCCTTTAATGCCAGATGTGCTTTGGTCAAATCTCAACTCCAATGTATCTATCTTTCTTCACAAACTCGAGAACAGTAGCCTCATTTCCTTGGGTCTGTATTTTCTTCATCTGTGAAAATACATGTGGCTAGCAGGAAAGGGTGGAAATTAAGGAGATATAGTGCATTCTGGTACATAGGGAGTATTTATGTTAGCTGATGTATAGGTTGGTGGGATCCTTATTATCCTGTTGGTATTTCTTTTTTTTTTTTTTTTTTTTGGAGTTGGAGTTGGAGTTGGAGTCTCACTCTGTTGCCCAGACTGGAGTGCAGTGGCCGCTCCAGGCCACCGCAGCCTCGACCTGCTGGGCTCCAGCGATCCTTCTGCATCAACCTTCCGAGTAGCCGGAATTACAGGCATGCGCTACCATGCCCGGCTGATTTTTTGATTTATTGTAGAGATAAGTTCTCGCTGCCCAGGTGGGTCTCAAACCCACGGGCTCAGGCAATCCACTCACCTCAGCCTCCCAAAGGCGCGGGATTACAGGCTGAGCCACCAAGCCCAGCTTGTTGGTATTTCTATTTTCCTGGTTATCAATACTAGCTATGTACATAAAAAATATGAGAATGGAAATAAAGGGGAAAAGGAAGATACAGAGGCAAAGTTTCTGGAACTCCATAATACTTGATACTGCATCATTTATTGTATTTAATCTTCAAAAATCAACAAGAGAGGTCATCCAAAATAATATCTTTTTGTGTGTGTGTGTGAGGTAATTGATGTTAAGGAAGGCAATCTCAGTGACATAATCTCTACATGACTCTTTTTGACATTTTCTAAAAAAATTTCTTAAGTGGTAATAAATATGTTGGTTTGTTTGCTTCTTCCTTCTGCCCCCACCACTGCTATATAAACACTGTTCCAGGTCCCTCATGTTTGAAAAAGAAGATCGTGTTCATTCCCTGTCTTGGTGTCCATTGCCTTTGGTGTCCATTTTCCTGGCAGCTTCTTCCTCCCTCTGAATTTCTTCCCAGCCACCTGGAGGTCCCCCTCCTCTTTTAAGTCTTTCTGAGCTCTAAGCTCACCCTGTCATATTGGAATGGCCTCTACATTCATTGCCTATTCAATCAATGTGCCCTGCTTAGTCAGGGCATCCAAGGCATGGTATACTAGGAGCTGGGGACACAAAAACAAGCCATGTGGGCAGGGTCTCAGCCTCACACAGCTGGAGGTTCAGCTCCTAGCAGGACGGTCTGCATTGGTACTGTCCTACTCAGCATGTGCAGGCTTCACTTGACATCTGACTTTCATAGTGGGCTGGGCCTACCCAAGGAGATGGCACCCATCAAGGGGATCTGCACCCAACACCACCTTCCTCCTCTTCAGTTCTGGGAGACTTGTTTGCCTAGGGGTAACCTGGGCAGTCATAGGCTTTATTTATTTATTTACTGAATAGATACATTGTGGGCCTGCTATGTGCCGGGCTTCCAGAGTGTAACCTAGGGATTTATTCAAAGAGAGTAAGTTGCAATCATCAGATTTCAGGGACTCAGAGTTTTAGAGGAACTGACTGCAGAGGCTCTACTGCAATGGGACACGGGGCTATGATGGGAAAAAGACCACCTACTGCCAAGGATAGTAGAGACATTTGGTTTTCACCAGGTAAAGTGTGTGGGTGTGTGGGGGGGGCAGCTTGTACAATGAGAGGAGATGAAGGCATGGAGGAAACCACAGGAAAGGTTTCGAAAAGCCCTGTCATTGTTTGCTCCAAAATCTATTTAGTGGCTAGCAACTGACACCTCCTGACACCCTCAACTTTCACCCAGAGGACACAAGTCCCTACACCATCTCTCTGCTTTTCTTCTTCTCCTTTCCCCAAGGTTCCTTCTCTACTTGCATCATAGGGGATGGAGGATATTTCCAAAAATTAATTCCAATCACATCACTCTCCAAGGGCCTCCTGTCCCCTTGGTTAATAAGCTTCATACCTTCACACTGACCACATAGTCCAGACATGAGCCATCTCTTAACTCTACCATGCATAATTCCCTTCCATTAAGATGTCCCAACACACAGGCCTCCTTACTGTTCCTCAAACACCCACCCTTCTAGCTCAGATATGCCTGAGGCTTTTACTCTGAATTTTTCACGGTCTTCATAGGCCATTTCTAAGATTGCTCAAAGTTGTTCCTCAATTTTCCTCCTCATCTCAGCTCCAATGTCATTTCCTCAAGTAGCTTCTTTCTTCTTCCAAATTCCTCTCCAGCATATCACCCTGCTTTATTATCTTTGGAGTAAGAACCATTCTGTGGAATTTACTTGCCTGATTTCCACCCCCATTCTCAGAATATCACATCCAGAAAGGCCACCTCTCATTTATTCCTAATCTGCTGCATTAGCAGAGGACAGCACAGGGTTCAACCCAGACACAGCACTCTATAAATATTTATTAAATTTAGCTGAGTCTTGAAGAAACTATAGGATGTAAGAGTTGAAGATTGAGAAATAACATATTTAAAGCAAAGGAGACAAAGGACACACAGAGGAAAATGGTCAAGACTTTTGGAACAAATATAATACCAGATACTTATTTTATTTTATTTAATGTTCAAAACCAAACCTAAAAGATCATCATGAAAATTCCCATGGTTTTTGTGAGAAAAAAAGCAACAACTGATGCTAAGGGAGACAGTCCCTCAGTTACCCAAAGCCACCCAGCTAATAAATGTATCAAGCGTTCTGCAACAGGATGAACTAGTCTCTGGCTAGTAAGGAGAAAAAGATAGTAAACATCTAGAAAGATGGAAGCCTGAGTTATGCTGGAGTCTTGGGGAACTGGAAGAAAAGAATGGGGAAGAAGGACAGTAGACATCCCAACAACATTAAAGATTCTAGTAGTCGCCTTCAATTGTCATACAGGACAAACGTGAAGTAGGATCCTTCATACTGCCTTCAATATTAATTTTTATAAAATAACAATGACTAACCTATTTTGGCATGAATTAATCATGAACTCATGCATTAAAAAAAAGTCTTCCTGTATCAACGTTTCAGTAAAGGCTGCACAGACAAAAACCTCCCTAGTCATGATGAGACCACTGGTTCATTCAATTGTTCTGCAGATATTAATATTAACTAAAGGCCAAGTATGTGTCGGCAACTGAACCAGGTATTAGGAAGACAGGAATGAATAAGACAGGAGTTCAAGCCATTAAGGCATGACAGCAGATAATTATCATGTACTGCAATGTGTGCTATAAGAGGAACGACTATAAAGAAAGGTGATTACAGTATCATGGAGGTGGTCTAATCACTTCTTCATTTGTTTAAGGGATACAGGGATATGGAGATTGCTCTATAGGATGCATGCTGTATAAAAACTGAGCATGTATGAAACTTATCAGCCACTTAGCCTGACATATTTAATCATATATAAAGTGCTATTTAACATTCAGAAATTAAGGACAAATAGTAAACAGTTCACCAAACAATTCTAATTAACACAACAATTGCACAGACCAGCCAAACACTATAAACTGGCTGAGTGGGGAGGGAAGAGATGAGAGTAAACCAGACCTTCTAAGTTCTGGTCCTAAAGGGCCATGCCTGAACTGGGACCCGATCTCACAGAATCAGCACATATGAGGTCTGCAGCCAACCGTGGCTCCTACTCCCAGCACTGCAGAGAAACTGGGAGGCTCAGGCTGCTTCCTAGTGTTCCATGGATCTGTAATGACAGGGATTCGACCCAGGAGAGAGAGAGAGAGAGAGAGAGAGGGAGGGAGGGAGGGAGGGAGGGAAAAAAATGCAGGCTCTGATAAGTCCACCTACCTCTTTGCCTTACCTACTTCTCTTTTCCTCTCTTCTCTTTTTTCTCCCTTCCCTTCCTCTCCCCCCAACCCCAGACCAAGAGAGAGAATCCAGCAGCAATAAGAGATCAGACTTCAATTCTCCTATTAGACTTTGAGACCTGGCCAGTCCCAAAAATGCTGGAAGGAGGGAGCACCTGTTTCCTCGAGTTTCTGCTACATGCCAGACCTGGGGTGGGCTCTCCTAACTCATGATCCCACTTAACCCTAAACATGTTCTCATGGGGATGGTGATATTATTACCCAATTCTGCAGAGGGGGTTACTGAGGCTCAGGGGTGGCATGACCTGCCCAGGCACGTAGTATCAGAGAGAGAACAATGATATAATCATGAATCACTGTCTCTCAAGCCCCGGTCATCTCTCCCCCACTCCTAAAATACCTTCACAAGTGATCTCCCTGCCCCCTCCATTCATTCTCTACCCAGAAGCCAGAGGGTCTTTGATATGAAGATCCAACCATACAATTCTCCGGTTACAAACTGCCATTGGCTTCCTATTACCCTTGAAATAAAATTGAGGTTCCCCAAAGAGGATATGTGTGCACATGTACTCCAACAAGTGCATGAAAAGAGGCTCAACATCATTGGTTGTCAGGGAGATGTAAATTAAAACCACAGTGAGATATCCCAATTTTAAAAATGGGTCAAAGACCTTAATAAACTCCTCAGCAGAAAAAAGATAGACAGATGGCAAATAAGCATATGAAAAGATGTTCCACATCATATGTCATCAGGAAAAGGAAAATTAAAACAACAATGAGCTAGCACTACAAATCTATTAGAATGGCCAAAATCCAGGACACTGACAACATCAAATGCTGACAAGAATGTAGAATAATAGGAACTCTCATTCATTGCTGGTGGTACAGCTACGTTTGGAAGACTGTTTAGCAATTTTGTACAAAATGAAACATATTCATCATAATATCCAGCAGTTGTGCTCCTTGGTATCAACCCAAAGCAATTGAAAGCCTATGTCTATACAAAGGCTTGCAAACAGATGTTTACAACAACTTATTCATAATCACCAAAACCAAGAAGAATAGATATATAAGCTCATATATTTAGACAATGAAATATCATTCAGCACTAAAAATAAATGAGCTATCAAGTCACAAAGAGACATAGAAGAACTTTAAATTCATATTACTAAGTGAAACAAAGCCAATCTGAAAAAGCTACATACTATATGATGCTAGCTATACATAAAACAATGTAAACAGTAAAAAAAAAAAAAAAGTGATTGCCAGGAATTTGGGAGTAGAAGCTAGTGAAAAGGAGTCGGAGCATAAAGAATTTTTAGGGCAGTGAAAGTATTCTGTGAGATTCTACAAATCGTAACTTACATCATTATATGTCATTATATTTCTGACCAAACCTATAGAATGTTCAACACCAAAAGTGAACCATAGTGTGAACTTTATGGACATTGGGTGATAATGATGTGTCAATATCAGTCCATTAATTGCAAAAAAAAGTGAAGTCAAGAAGTTAATGGGAAATCTTTGTAACTTCTGCTCTATTTTGATGTGAACCTATAACATCTCTAAAAATAAAGTCTATTCACATACACACACACACACACACACACATAATGAAATATTACTTCAAGCTCACTAGAATGACTCTAAATGAAAAAATAAAAAGTAACAACCACTGACAAGGATGTAGAGAAAGTAGAGCCTTCATACATTGTTGGTGGGGATGTAAACTGACACAATGTGGAAGCCTTCTCAATGAGTTAAAGAGTTACCACAGGATCCAGAAATTTCACTCCAGGGTGTATATAACCACGAGAAGTGAAAACAGTTGTTCAAACAAAAACGTTTATATGAATATTCATAGCAGCATTATTCACAGTAGAAAAGAAATAAAAATGAACTAAATGACCATCAACAGATGAATACAGTAAGTCCCCTACGTGAATAAGTTCCATTCTGAGCGCGCAATCATAAGTCCAATCTGTTCATAAGTCCAAAAAAGTCAGCTCAGGTACCCAACTAACACAATCAGCTATATAGTATGGTACTGTAACAGGATTATAATACTTTTTGCACAAATAATACATTAAAAACAAACATAAAAAATAAAAAAAATATTTTTAATCTTACAGTACAACACCTTGAAAAATACTCTATACAGCATTCTACAGTAAAGTACACAAAAGTACAACCACTTGTAGAGGATACACGCACATGAACTAACTTACGATTAGATATGAGAATGCACATTTGCATCACTGAAAGCTTGCAACTTGAAGGTTCATATATAAAAGACTTACTGTAGTTAACCAAAAGTGGTATATCCATACAACGGAATATTATTCAGTCATAAAAGGGAATAAAGCTCTGATATATGCTACAACATGGATGAACTTTGCAACATTATGCTTAGTGAAGGAACCAAACACAAAAGGACAAACGCATTATGATCCCATTGATAATAAATACCCAGAGTAAGGCAAATTTATAGAGACAGAAAGAAGATTCATGGTTTTCAGGGGATAGAGAAAAATGGAGAATGGGGAGTGACTGTTGGTGGATATGGGGTTTCCTTCTGAGGTGATGAAAATGTTCTAGGATCAGAAAGTGGTGGTAGTTGTACAATATTATGGATATGCTGAAACTACTGAATTGCTCATTTTAAAGTGCATCAATTAGTGAATTTTGCATTACATGTATTTTACCATAACAACAAAAAAGAAGGAAAGAAAGAAAGAAAGAAGGAAAGAAAGAAAGAAAGAAAGAAAGAAAGAAAGAAAGAAAGAAAGAAAGAAAGAGAAAGAAAGAAGAAAATCAAGTCCTTCTTCCTTGTCTTCTGGAACTTTCCTTCCTAAACAGGTCCTAAAGCCATAAGGGTATCTAGCAAGTAGCTTCCAGAATAAGTATGCTCTATCATAATTTATCATTACATTTGTATGTTTGTATTTATTTATCTCCTTAATGTGGGTATATACCCACTGGAATGAACTTTGTTTATCTTGTTCACCACTTAGGGTTTCCAGACTTAACAAAATAATTTTATTATAAATAATACAACCAATAATGTATATTGGGGACTAAAATATTAAATATTTCTGTTTGTCTAAAATTCCAGTTTAACTGGGCATCCTATAATTTAGCTAGGCAGTCTTATCACCACTGTCACTCTAGACTACAGAATAGGTGTACAATAAATATTAATGGAAAATTGAATGAAAAAATTTCTAGTTCAACAGCTTTGGACTCACCAAGAAGAAATTCAGTTATTTATACTTATATATGTATATATGTGTATATATAGAGAGAAGGTGTCAAAAATGTATACATATTTTAAGAAAACTGAACTAATATTATTCAATATATATCAATAACAAAGGATGAATACAAGTCATGTATGACTTCTGCATTTACAAGAAGTGCTCAAAGTGGTTCCCATCAATGTCCAGACACTTCTGATTACAGTGAAATACTGCAGGACTTGCTGTGCGAGGCCTCCTGGGTCTTCCCAAGTGCACTTCACACACAGTACCATGCATCTCAAACTTACTACAAATGTGTGCAATTGTTAGGTGTGTTGGACGTTCTGTTGCATATTCATGCCTCCATTGTCATTGTACTTTCACAATGTTCTCAAATGTTCAGATAACACTTTCAAAATGGTCTTGCACTCCTCAAAAGACAACCATGCTTCTGCCTTTTTCTTTGACTGTCCTGCTTGTCACATGGTAACACTAGTGTTCATCTGATTAACGCCATCCTCTGAGTGAACATCATACTACACACTGCTACTATAATTCAATTCAATTTGGAAAAGTAATACATAGATAACATTTATAAAATATGTATGCATTTTGGGGCACCCCTAGAATATTTATCAATATCTGTAATATTCTAGTATGTAGAAGAAGCAAATGGAGAAGCCAGAGATTGTGCGGAGGCAGTCATCTCTAAAAGGCTTTTCAATCCTGTCTTTTAAAGCACTCTACAGTAGTGTTAGAAGCAGAGGTGAGCACTAGGGACATCAAATATATACTTTGGAACCACTACCCTTCAAAAACTTGCAATTTGGAGGGAAAGACAGGAAGCAACTGTATACAGTACCCTGACACAGTAGGAGCTACCCAGGAAAAGCAAAAATTGCCAGATACAAAGAGAATGGATCACCCAGGGAGCTACATCTCAAGATGGAGAGTGAGATTATTCAGGACCCCAGAAGATCACCCCAAAACCCAAGAGTCACACTGCTGCCAAGAGCAAGAGTAATCCTCCCTGTCTGCCTTACTCCCTGCAGACCTTAAATCCCTGTCTCCTCCTTGCTGAGCACCTTGATTCTGATCTTCGATCACAGGGATTGGTGAAATGTTGGGTGGCAGGTCCCTCTTCTGCTCACTCACTTCCACTGAGCATCTTGCTGCCTGTGGGTGTCATTATTCCCATTTTGCAGATGAGGACCAAGAGCTCAGGACTGGCTTATCCTTCCACCTGCCTTCAGCACCATAGTCCCAACTCCTTCCCTACCCCATCAACCTTTCTGTAACTGCCAGTCTCACAGAGATCCTACTAGTTTCCAGAACACTCAAGGTATTTCATATTTCACACCTCCCCGGCTCTACAGGCTATTCCTTGCCATGACCTAACCTCTCTAACCTGCAACCTCCCTTGAGGTGAATTCTCATGCCAGCTGCCCTTTGAAACAAGCAGGCTAGCTGGTGTGCCATCAATCCCTATACCACTTTAAGAGTCCCTCAGATCTTCTCTTAGTCATTCTCATTGTACTGCAATGATTACATTAGCTAATATTTACTGAGCACTCCCTACATATCAGGTTCTGTTTTAAGACTTTTATATAGTTAATTAAACCTTTCCAACAACTCAGTGAAGTAGGTGTTATCACCATCCCCATTTTACAGCTGAGGCACAGACAGGTTAAGCAACTTGCCTGAGGGTCACACAGCTAAATCAGTAACAAAGCTGGATTAGAACCAAGGCAACCTGGATATAATGCCCAGTTCCTCATCAATAAGCTTCCTCCTGTCCAGGTAAATACTGCAGGGGGTGGAGGGGGGAGCAGAAGGGAAGGAGGAGTGAGTCTCATCTATTTCACTTGCCCTAGATTTCCATTTCAGCTTTTGAGAAATGGTTTTAAGTCTTTTTCTCTGTTAGCCTATACTTTTAACTTTTTTTTCTTTCAAATCTAATTATGTACTTGCTTGAGAAAGTCCAGAGGCTATTCCAGAAGCTGATTTTGGAATAACAGAATATGAAGACCCCACGGCAGAATTTTTGTTTAGTGGTCACCTAAAGACAATTAATCTACAGCCTGGCCACAATCAGGATATCACTGGCCTGCTCTCCAGATGGACAGCAATCCAAGAAAACTATCCAAGCAAGATCTGCTCACTGCGCCGCTCCCAGATACACCTCATTCCATTCTTTTCCATTAAAATCCCCTAATACTCAGCCTAAAATTTTGAAATGCTTTTTTTGAGGCACAAGACTGGCCATTTCCTTGTCTGCCAGCTTTTGGAATAAAGTCACCTTCCTTCCAATAAATCGCGTGCTTGTTTATTTCAGCCTGCAAGCCACAAGTAGAACTTGCAGTCAGCAGTACGAGCACCTAGCTCACCAAGCAGCAAGGTGCAGGTAAGTCAGTAAGACTTGATATCAGTTCATTAATTACATGAAACTAAATCACATATGGAAAACACCTTGCATGTTGAATGTCACACATTTAAATAAGGTTTGGAATTTAACCATCTCATTTGACTAAACATTTCCCTTTCCCATCTTTGCAACTGCCTTTGCAAACTGCTCTTCCATCTTCTGGCTCTGGGCCCAGAAGCCCCTCCCACCCAAATCTAGCTTCTACTCCCTATTTGTGTGTATCTCCAGACTTCCTTCAGGAAAATCTCCAGGCCAGAAGTCTAAGTGGCACTTTGCTTCCTGTGAAGATAATAGCTAATTAGAGTAATTCACACTAAAGTGTAAATGAAGCCAGCAGTTGGTGGGGAACAGGGAGGGGGATGCATTTTAAAACAGGAGCTGAGGAAATCCTGTATTTGTTGCATGCACCTCTCACCCACGGGAGTCTCTGGTCACTGTGGGCACTCCCAGTCTACTTGTCTGCTTCCCCTACCCTTTCTCACCTTCTCCTCTAAGTCACAGAGCTAAGCTACTCGACTGGGATTTTTCTAAACCAAGATGAAAAAAGACATGGACTTTCAACCAACTCATCTTTGACAAAGTCGACAAAAGCAAATATTAGAGAAAAGAAAACATATTTAGCAAATGTTGCTGGGAAAACCAGATAACGATAAGAAAAAGAATTAAACTGAACTCCTACCTATAATTATATACAAAAAATTAACTCACAATGGATTAAGGACTCAAATGTGACACCTCAAACTATAAGATTCTTAGAAGAAAACTTAGGGAACATCCTTCTAGACACTGAAATAGTCAATGAATTCATGGCCAAGTACTCAAAAGTAAATGTAGCAAAAGCTAAGATTAACAGGTGGGATCTTATCAAGCTTTTAAAATATTTGTGAGCTATGCATCCAGCAAAAGCCTAACATCCAGAATCTACAAGGAATTAAAATATGTGTGAGCTATGCGTCCAGCAAACACCTAACATTCAGAATCCACAAGGCACTTGAATGAATTGACTGAAAAAACAACAACAAATAACTCCATTAAAAAGTGGGGAAATTGCCGGGCTCAGTGGTTCAGCCTGTAATCCCGCGCCTTTGGGAGGCTGAGGTGAGTGGATTGCCTGAGCCCACGGGTTCGAGACCCGCCTGGGCAGCAAGACCTCATCTCTACAATAAATCAAAAAAAATCAGCCGGGCATGGTAGCGCATGCCTGTAATTCCGGCTACTTGGAAAGCTGAGGCGGAAGGATCGCCGGAGTCCAGCAGGTTGAGGCTGCGGTGGCCGGGAGTAGCCACTGCACTCCAGTCTGGGCAACAGAGTGAGACTCCAACTCAAAAAAAAAAAAAAAAGTGGGGAAAAAACAGCAACACACGCTTCTCAAAGGAAGACAATCAACTAGACAATAAATATGTGAAAAAATGCTCAGCTTCACGAATCATCAGAGAAATCAAAACTACAATGAGATACCATTTTACACAGGTCAGGATGACAATCATTAATAAGTCAAAAAATAACAGATGTTGGTTAGGCTGCAGAGGAAAGGGAATCCTTCTACACTGTTGGTGGGAATGTAACCTAGTTTAACTTTTGTGGAAAGCAGTGTGGTGTTTACTCAAAGAACTAAAAATTGAGCTACCATACGATCCAGGAATTCCACTTCTGGGAATATACCCAGAAGACCATAAATTGCTCTATCAAAAAGACACCAGCACACATATGTTTGTTGCAGCACTATTCGCAATAGCAAACATACGGCAAAAGTGGACTGGACAAAGAAAATATGGTACATATATATGATGGAATACTATGCAGCCATAAAGAAAAACAAAATCATGTTTTTTTGCAGCAACATGAATGCAGCTGGAAACCATCATTCTAAATGAACTATCACAGAAACAAAAAAAAAACTGAATGCCTTATGCTCTCACTCATAAGCAGGCTGTAAACATTGGACATGCAAGCACAAAGGTGGGAACAAGTGCTGGGCACTGCTAAGGGAGGGAGGGAGATAAGTGACACACAACTATTCACCCATCAGATACCATGTCCACTACTGCAGCAGAGAGGGCTTACTAGAAGCCCAAATCTCATATGCATGAAATTTACTTATGTAGCAAATCCTCACATGTACCTCTACAACTCTAAAATAAAAATGAAAAAGAACAATCCTTTGGAATGAGACCTGAGTTTAAAGCACCTCCACTTGCTAGCTTCTTGACCCTGAATAAGTAACTTAAGGTCTTCTGAGCTTCTAGGGCATAATCTGACAACTGGGCCAGGGCGTGTGGTTAATTAGCCCAACGGAATCCTGGCAGGAGCAGAGGACTGTGTGCTGCCCCATGGGCTTCTTTTCCTCCTGCCAACCTCTACTCCCTCTCCAGGTCTCTGGGAAAGAATTAGGAACTATCTCCTAGACTGGGTTCTGAGAACATTCCTTAATAGGTGTTTCTTCCCAACAGAGTCACAAGGTTAAATAAATACGGAGAATACGGAGGTTCAACAAGGCTAATCTTTTCTCCTATAGGATTCCCAGAAACTCTAACAAGTCAGTATTTGATGTCAAACTCCAAGGTACACTCTATGTCCACTCTATGACAGTATTTTAGTCCCAAAAGTTCATTTTTGGAATGCACTTTTCGAATGATGCTAGGTCCTCTCTGTGCAGAAAGAACTTACTTTTTGAAACTTACCTTACAGGCTAGGGGTTGAGTGTACAGATGCTCTAGCAGAAAAGTCCCCTTTGTCTGAAACAACTATTGAGATTTTAATAATAATTCTAAATGGAAATGTAACTTCAATGGTTCCAGGCTGGAGCCTTCAGGTAGTTTACTTTCTAGCACACACCAAACACAATCTTAGTGACCAACCCCCCATCCTCTGTTCTTTTGCGTGATCACGCTGTGTGTCTCTCCTAGATTCTGATGTTTTGGGTGGCATGTGCCACATAATGCCTGTTGAAGGGATGGGTGAATAGATGAGCAGATGGAACCATAGGAGAACAAAAACTCTGATCAAGAATGTGTAACGCCCGTATCTAGAACCCAGACTTTCCTCAAACACACCGTAAGCCATGACGTTGGGCCTGAATCTCGTTGTTTACAAAGTAAGGAGGTGGGGCAGATGGGAGCCAGGCAGGTAGCATACATGAGTGAACGGGACACGGCAGTTCATGCGATGGGTCAAGAAACCTGTACCTTGATTACGAAGATAGCAAAGTAGGGCCTGCATGATCTATTTCCCAAAAGAAGACAGATGTTTAATTTTCTAGGGGACATCCTCTAATATCAATTATTAGAAATAAACATAGTAACTTTCCAAAGCTTCTGCAATTCACACAAAACCTGTATGCAGAGTATGTTTATCTCATAGGCCACCGGCTCATGAGATGTGGACCAAAAATAATGAGCCAATATTTATTCAAGTTATCATGTGCCAGGAATCGAGTCATGTACTTCACATTATCTCCTTCAATCTTCCATTAGTTCTAGGTATAGTCTCTATTATTAACCCCATTTGACCTGATGAGGAAACAGACTTGGAGAGAGTAAGTAATGTAACCACCACTAAAGAAGAGAGTGAGAGCTGGGATTTGGATCCAGGCTGGTTTGATGGGCATTTAATTCCACAGACCTTACCAATATACTCTACTGGTTTCTCTTATGCAAATGTGAAGAGCCCTCTAGGCTCAAAAGGCCAGTTACTCTATCTGTGGGTGTCTGGTTTTGTGTAGGCAGGTCACCTTGGTGATCTTACTTCTGTGAATGTAATATATTCATGGAGTGTCTCCCATATTCAGGGTCCTTTGCACGGGCTCTCACATTAGTCCATGTGGTCTCTTGTTCCTATTTTACTGCTGAGGACACAAGCTCAGACTAACCATGATATCCCAGCACCAACCCGCTGCTACTGATGGATGGAGACAGATCCAGCTCAGGTCTGAGCAACTGAGCTGTCTGTGACAACAGCAGCCCTCAAGGTCAGCCTCCAGCTGTGCACATGCAAATGGGCAGCAACTTTATCAATATTTTGATAGATTCGGGGGGTCATCAGGAAGGGCACACACACAGTCATTTGAAGCAAATTGTGTAACTGGTAGGATTAAGTCACTGGAGCCCTTTCTCTTGACCTCCATCTTCCTCCATGTTTCTGCCCTTCTCCATGCTGCTGGATGGCCCAGTGGGATGCTGCCAGTGCAGTGAGTTAATGTCTTTGCCTTCCTCCGTGCTGCCTGTGCCTGCGAGGGAAACATGCCCTGAATCCCAAGTGCTATTTATTTAATAAGGCTGCAGTTACATTAATTATATTTAAATGTCTCCACTTATACAATAAATTTGCCTGCACAACCCTGCCATTATCTCTCTCTCTCTCTCTAGCCCCTTCACAGTCTCTGGGTCCTCTGAGGAATTCCCAGCAGAACTGCCAGCCCCAAAATAGAAAGAGTCTGGCTCAGAGATGCTGCACCTGCTTGGTTAGTGAGAAGGTCTTCTAGTTTGCATTACAAATGTTCTCCTCTTGGAGCCAAACAGAGAACTTCTGGGAAAGGGGAAGAATTGAGAGCCAGACACACCTGAGTTTGCATCTCCACTGTGCTACTTACCACCTGGGTGGCCTTGACTCTATCTCCTAACCTCTCTGAGCACCAATCCAACTAGATTACAGGTTTGGAGTTGTACAAGGACGGGATGAATCTGATCTTTCAAGGTCCCAGGTGGGTCTCCTTGAGCACAAGTATCTCATGAAGCAAATACTCATTGAGCATATATCATGTGCCAAATAATATGCTTGGTAATGGGTATTCAATGAAAGAGGATTATTAGTTTCTGCGCTTTGTGGACAGAGAGCAGAAAAATTTGGGGACTCTTGAAGACCTTGTTTTTAACCATTTCTCTGCTGTTTAACAAAGATATAATATTAGGCAGATTAATTAACTCTACGATCTCTATTTCCATTACTTACAATAATGTGATGATTAAAATAATATGCATACTCCCTAGCACAATCTTCAGGTTAAAGTCTATGTTCCACAAATTGATGCAATTCAGTTGATATCTTACAAACAGGACTCAGTGTATCAGTCTAATCCTGATCACCAGACTTCCCAGGTGCGAATTTATAGCATGTATTTTCCTGGCTATGGACCTCAGTTTACCCATCCATGCAATGAAAGAACATCTCTGCTTCCTGAAAAGAGTAGGAGTTTGGGGGTCAGACTGGACCAGAAGGTCAGTGCCCCTTACTAGCTCTGTGGCCTTGGAGTGCAGAAGCCTTGAGGGCTTCTTTAATTGTTGTCTTCCCCAGAGAACTGTAAACCTTGTGCACCTCTTGACTGTGTGTCTATGAGGTAAAGCACAGTGGCTAGCATATGGCCAGCTCCATAAGCATTTAGCATGAATAAAAGAGGGGACGGGAAGGAAGGCAAAGATTGACAACCACCTCAAAGTTGTTGTAAAGACCATATGAAATAACATAAACACACTCTTGATCATGTTCAGGTTCCATCTGATCCACTGAGTCCCCATGACATGGAGACGAGAAGGGTATAAAGAGGGGACAAGAGCTCAAAGCAGGTTTACTGTGTCCTTTCTCCCCAGCATCCAACACAGCCCTTACACCCTGTGAGCACATGCACAATAAATATTAGTCTACAGATGCATTCAGTTATGTATTAAAACTTCACAGCAACTTTGTATGTAACAACAAATATTAAAAGTGGGGAAAATTAAGACCCAAGGCAGAAAATAAATCTGGCCAATAGCAAATGGAGAAGTGGCAATTAGAATACAGATTTTCCCTGCAATCTTCTAATCTGCTTGCTTTCCCACACTTAGAAAAAAAAAGGTTTCCTGGCCTGCAGCGCCACAGACTCCACTGACCCTGCTTTTTGCCCATCTGGAGGGCAGCCTGTAGCATTGCAGACCAGGAGGCCCATCTGGTTACGTTCTCCCTGGACCTGTCCCCAGGTAGCATCTACTTCTGTTTCAAAGGGCACACATGAATTCATCCACAAGATGAATGTGGCTCATTCAAGTCGCATAACCAGAGGATCCAAGAAAACAAACTAAACGTGAAAAACACAGGTTTCCTTGACCAACTTCCCCAATGCCAGCTAGTATGTGTGGGAGGCAGGTCTGTATCCCTCAGACTGTAGAGTAGAGCAGTTCGACACCTAACCAGGTAGTTGGTTCTGAGCTACCCAAGAACTGAGTTGCTTCAGTACATCCAAGTTTCATAAGCATGTATGATCCCCAAACAAGGCCAGGCTCTGAGACAGATGAACATTAAGCAGCCATAAAGGACAAAATGATGAATTTGCAGTGAATTGAATGGAGTTGGACACCATAATACTTAGTATTCTATCACAGAAACAAAAAACTAACGACCACGTTTTCACTCATAAGTGGGACCTGAACATTAATCACAATAGCACGAGGGAGGGATCAGCAGGTGAGGGGCAATTCAAGGGTAAGGCAAGGGAGCACGTAGGGTACCTGGTCCCAAACCAAGGGAAGTGAAGGCCAGTGGGAAGCCCAAACTTCACCTGCATGTAGACTACTTATGTACCTAATCCTGACTTGTATCCCACATCTCTATAATAAAATAATTTTAAAAAGAGAAATGTTTCACAGAACTCTGGAGCCAGGGAGTCAGATCCCACAACCTAGATAAGCCTCAGAAACATTATGCTAAGTGAAAGAAATCAGACACAAAGGGTCATATATTGAATGATTCCAAGTGTATGAAATGTCTAGAATGAGTAAACCCATAGGGACAGCAGATTAGTGGTTTCCTGGGTCTGTGGGGGAGGAGGGTGTAGGGAGTGACTAATAAATAGACAGGGGGTTTCTTTTTGGAGTGAGAAGAACATCTTGGAACTAGATAGAGGTGACGATTGCATAACATGGTGAATATACTAAATGCCAAACATTGTACACTTTATATGGTTCATTTTATGTTATGTGAATTTTTCCTCATTTAAAAACATTCGATGATCTCACAATATCATACATGCTTGAATTATGCCATGTATTTATCCAATAGCTCAGTTGAAACAAGCTATTTCGCCTTATATCTTAGTCTGACTCCAAGGCTTCCTGTCAATTTCTGGGTTCCACTTCTTGGCTCACACCTCACAGATTAAGCCTCTTTCTCTCGTGGATAGAGCTTTAGGAGTTTAAAAGTCAGAGTTCATGAAAATTTTTCTCTGGAAACGGCATATACTTGGGTCTTCCAGTTTCAGATAACAAGGGGCTGCCATCCCTTGTCTGTGGCAACCATGGTGTGCTTGGAAGGAAAGAATATTGTTCCTCTGTGAGCAGCTAGACCAGCCAGGTGGGCACTCCCTTCTCTGGGTACCACATCTGTTTTCACAGTCTCAGGAAGTTTATACCAGCCTCTGGTGTCTTTGCATTCCCTCAGCCGGGGTGGTGGGAGCTCTTCCAAGCCTCCTGAAAGTTATCTCAGTTGGCTCCATCCAGAAAATGCAGACTTAGAGGGAGGACATGGTCCTATATCCTGGCTCTTCTGTTCAAGGACTGTGTGACCTTGGGTAAGCCACTTTACATGTTCTGTAAATTGAGGATGGCGCCACCACCCAGCATACAACAGAGCCCGGAAGAGTCACTGCACCATGCACACGACTCCCTGGCAAGGTGTCTGATCACCAGTGGGGCTCTTTCAGCCTTCACAGGTAAAAGGACCCAGAGGGGAGGGAGGTACTGATTGGATTTTCAAGAATGTAAGTTTATCTGTAGCCAAAAGGATGCTGCTAAAAATAGCAGTTCTTCCTGGATTGATTTCTTATTAAATATGCCCAATTTAAAAGTCAAAACCTTATTACTTTCCCACCTCTGCAGGCGTCAGGTAACCAGAGACAAATGCTCCCAATGCATGGAAGAGTGAGCCATGGATTTTAAAGACATCAGCTGCATTCAGAGATCCCATGAAGAGCAGTTCAGCTCATCCATCTGTAGACCCAATCCCAGGGTGTAGAGTGACAGTTTGATTTAGAGATAATACAGATATTAGAATCTCCTATAGATAGGGGAGAGGAGTGGTATAGGAGCAGAGAACAGAACAACAGGAAAAGTATATTCTCCAAAGTGAGGGGCATTCATTAATTTTAAGGCAACATATTGAGGTAATGATTTTAAGCCAATGATGGAAAGATTTTTGAAGCAGCCATTGAGATGTCAGTGGTCAAAACATAACAGAAAGTATCAAAATACCTTATCATTAAGCATGTTTAGCTCCCCATCTTATCTGTCCCTCCCCCAGTCTCTATTTCCCCTAATACAGAATCAAGTAAATTATTTGACAGACTCCTGCTCCAAGATTGATTAGAGGAAGAATATAACCTTGTTAGCAGGACTTGAATCCAGATCACCAGAATTCCAGAGCAGTGCTCACTCTACCATAATATCTTGTTTGTACAGATTCAGTCTCAGTCTTCTCATTAATAAAACAATAAAAAGAATCAGAATAATCATTTTTTAAAACACTTATTTGAGGCTTTAATGGCATACTATCATTTTAATTAATCATATGCCCTTTTTTTTTTCTGGGACATACTCTGAGTTAACTTCTTGTGTTCCAGCCGAATTATTAATAGTATCCCCACTAATTCTTAGAAGTGTCTGGCTTTGAACATATATTATATTAGCATACTACTCACAGTAATTCTGTAAGATAAGACTTATTGTCTATTTCCTTTCACAAATGAAGCAATTGAGGCTGAGACAGATTATTTCAGCCAAGTAGCAGAGCAGTATTCAAATCTAGTCAATCTAGAATGAAGCCTGAGCTCTAATTTCTGCCCATTTCCTCTCAAAATAAGTGGTTTTCAGATAGTATCCTCTAAACCCCAAGGCAGAGGAGAGGCATTTTTTAGGATTCACTGAATGAACAAAGAAAAACCAAATGGGTTGACCTTGGGATCTTATAAGTGAGAGGGAGTCTCTATAAGAGTTCCTTAGGGGGAAAAAAGTCAAATGTTTAAGAAACTGAACAAAATGATTGTATTTCTGCATTCACAGTGTCTAGAATGCTGAACTCATGGACTCTCCAGTTAATACTTATCAAATGAGAGAATGAACTATAGTCATTACTTAATAACTCCCTAGGTTGATAAGTACTTTGAAAATAACTGACGTAAGCTTCCCGGTGAACAATTATAGTCATGTCAAAATTCACAACCAACATATTTATGATAGATCCATCCAACCTCAACGTCAGAGGACATAATATGGAACTAAAACAAAAAGCCATGATTACAGAAGGCATCCTTGAGCTTACCTGACCTTGAAAGTGAAAGCACACCTTTGACAAGGTTATAAAGTGGAACCGTGAATATATGTCATCACCCTTTGAAATTACCTAGAGAACCACATACTTTTATTTTTGTGTTAATGTTTGTTCCCAGAGTCCCTGCAGTGTTTGGCATTGTGTTAAGATTCAATAAATATCATATGGGGATATGGATGTTTAGGGTGAAGGAGGTCCCTGTGCTAGCTATCTCTGGGCTTTGGGTGTGCCAGAAACATAGCACAGTTTGACCAGCATTCTGCCTAAGGTCTTAGGGGAGCTTGGCTAATGCTGGAGCCAGAGCCACTCCTCAGAACCCCCCCCCCCAAGATGAGGCAAGGGAAACTGAGCATCAGCAGATACAAAACACATACCTCTGGTGTTTACCCTGGCCCTTGTCTAGGATGACATGCTCACCAAGAGCCCTTTGGAGATAACTGGAGAGCTAGATGCAGCACCCTGGATCAACTTAGAGATCAGAGACTGGGTGGTAAGACTTGAAGCCTGGTCATTCTTATAGGCTAATATCTCGGGGTCTCTCCCAGTTTATCCCAGTGTCACCCTCCACCCACCACCATTGGAAGGTCGTGGGAGGAAGGAAAGAATGAGAGGAGGTGGAGGACTGGAGAGATGAGTCAGTGAGAAGTAGGTCAGACTCCTACTCTCCCAGCAGAATCCCAAGTGTGGAAGGAGCTGCCTGAGGCAAGCTGAGGAATCCCCTCTATTTCCTTAGTGTGTTGTTGTTCAGTCTTTGTTTTAAACCATCCAAGACAGGGAGCATGTTACCTTCCAAGGCTGCCATTTTCTTCTTGGGCTACCCACAGCCTCACACTACATTTGGGAGCAGTGACCCATCTCCCTAATTTTAAACTACTCTAAACCCCGTACATTAGGCTTTGTGCATAGATCTGTGTTCCAAAACACCAAAACGTATGAGAAATACTGTCTCTGAATAAGGGCTGAAAACACTGGAAGACTATTTGCAATTTATTCCCTAAAGTTTAGTAACTTTACAGAAACTGAGCCATCACCCACTTCAAGATCTCCAATAAGGCCTCACAGGACAAAGTGCTTAAGGAGCAACTGTAAATTCAAGAAATTTAAAAAACTGTGTGGGGCTCAAAGGGAGATCTCTTAGGAAGCCTCCAAATGAGTGTTGTTTACAAAATCACTAAACTAGGCAAGTTTTTAAGTGAAATATTATCTGGTGTTAGATCAAAAGAAGCTTCCATGCCCAAGCGAGTTTGGGTCAAATTCAGTTAAGTAGATGTGTAGATTGTAGGACTTCTCAGAGCCCTTGATATGGTGACTATGACACTCCAAGCAGAACTAATGCAGAATGTGTCCCTGACTCTACTGATTATGGAATTCTTATTTTGCAAGTTATCACTGGGCTACTAGTCTATGCTACACTCTTTAAGAAAAGCTGATCTACCAGCTCTGCAACCTTAAGCAAATCATTAAAACTTTTGAAACTTGGTTGCTTCCTCTGCAATTCCTGCCAAAAGTGGTGTCATTGTGCAAACCATGAGCAGGCACACAGAAGGTACAGGACACTCATGTTGTCTTTCTTCCTAAGTGACAGCCACAAGCTTAAAAGGAACCCATCTGTTTACCAGCTCAGGTTCTTTGCCAAATGCCAGTCCCCGGGACAATTTCACATCTATTTTCCCAGTCTTCAACAAATAAGAAAGAAAAATGACCTTTTAACCTCAGCTGACACAGCAGTGGGACCTGGAAAAGCAATGAATGAGAATCGTTTTGTTTAATGCAATATTTTTCTACAGAGATAACACCCAATTGCTTTTCCTTTCTTAAGAGCCAGTGATGAATATGACGGGTGGGCAAGGAACAACACTGCTGGGTAATACGTTTTAGGGTAAAGTTATGATACCAAACTCACCCCATCATTTCTGAGAACCATCTGGCTTAAGTGGGTCTCCACAGAAAAGTGTCAGCCTTCTGGGAACTTAGGCATGGTTTATTTGGGTGAGCTCTCCAGATATTTATACAAAGAGTTACTGATTGTCTCCTGTCTACTGTGTACCCGTCCCTGGTGTGTGTGTGTGTGTGTGTGTGTGTGTGTGTGTGTGTGTGTGTGTGTGTGTGTGTGAGAGAGAGAGAGAGAGAGAGAGAGAGAAAGTACAGAGCCTCTGCAGGCAATAGGGCTCTTGTACAGAGGAGAAAGAATAGCTGAAGGTCAACTCCTAATTCACTGGGGTCTTAGAATGTAACTTCAGACTCAGAAGTAACTGGAACATTGCCTTCCAGACAGACTCAAGCCTTCCTTATACCGGGTGTAAAACACCCAGGGTAATTCTGGTATTGCATTAGGTCATATAAAGCCTGGGCACTTACTAATAAGAGATTTCTCATTTTGTCTTGGGAAATGGAATGGACCTTCAAGAAGTTAACCAGGAAGAACTCTCATGTCACTTTGCTCAGCACTTGACATCTTCAGCCCAGGTATGTAAGAACTAGATGACTTCTGTTTACCAACTCTGCCATGCTTTCATCCTCAAATAACCGTGTGTACAGAGTGCTCATCATAGGCCAGACCTGTGTTCAGTGATTCCCCTAAGTAATCACCTCAAGGAGGTAGGTGGTCCTTATTGAAGGTGAAGAAACCATGGAACGAAGAAAGAAAATGCTAACGGCAGGAAAGAATAGGACTAGAATTAATCATTGTGCTCTAAATCCAGAGCTTCCCTTTTTGGCTGCTACACTGTACCACCATGATTCTGTTCCCAATGCAAAAGTAAACGATGCAAATTAAACCGGAATTTGTGAGAAAATGAGTGCTATGGACTTAATTGCTTGTGTTTTTCCCAAATTTATATAGTGAAGCTGTAACTCGTGATGGGATTGTACTTGGAGGTGTGGTCTTTGGGAGGCAATTGGGTCATGAAGGTAAGGTCTCTCAAGGAACATTAGCCCAATTTCAAGAAGAAACATGGAAGAAATGATCCCTCTCTCCACCATGGTGAGGGTACAGCATGAAGATAACTATCTACAAACTGAAGCAGGCACTTACCAGACAGCAAATATGCCTGCACCTTGATCTTTGACTGCCCAGCCTCCAGAACTATAAGAAACAAGTGTTTGTTGTTTAAGTCATCCTGTGTGTGGTATTTGTTACAGCAGCCCAACTAAGATGAGAAAATATTTATCTCACTACACAGCAAAACTTGATGAGACAATTCCTCAAAAAATTCCTCCCCAGAAACAAACCCCATCAATTTCTCTTCCTATTCAACACTTCAAATGTCCAGCCAAAGCCCTCTCACTTTCCATCCCATGCCCCACGTGGCACAACAAACCCTGCAGGAAGTCAAACCTACCCTCCTTGGAAAGCAACCTGGAAGCCACTCATGATATCCAAGTCAAGAGCCTCACCAAATTGCTGAATTAACAAGGTAGAGCTCTTCATGCAATAAAGAATCTGCGGCTATGAAAATATTGTTACACAGGAATTATTTTGTTTAATCTTTGTAATAATGCAGAAAAATTCATGAATTTTATCTCTGCTCTACTGATAAAAAATTGAGCTACAGAGAGTTGAAGTGGCTTTCTCGATGACAATTGAGAACTGGGCTGGAACTTGACCTTGTGTCCAGGGCAAAATAACTCTGAAATCTTGGTCCTTTTAGCATGTTCTATGCGCTCTCCTGAATCCTTCTCTGCACATTCCCTTGTCCCAAAGACATACTCACCTCAGTATTCATTCAATGTTTCATTCATCAATATTTTCTGAGCTTTTGATTGGTACAGGGAAGAGGTTCTCAACTAGAGTTTGGGGAATATTTTGCTGGCAATGTCCAGAGACATTTTTGATTTTCATTATGGATAGAGCTACTGGCATTTGGTAAGCAGAAACCAGAGATGTGGCCAAATATTCTAACTTCCCACAACAATAGTATCAAGGTTGATAAATCCTAGGAACATGGCATACAAATAGGAATATAGGTAAATCTTGTACCATTTTGAGTGATTTTCATGTATTCAGTTATAGGCAAACCTCAGATATATTGCAGGTCCTGTTCTAGACCACCAGAGTAAAGCAAGTATCATAATAAAATGAGTCCCACTTTTTTTGGCTTTCCAATTCATATAAAAGTTATGCTTATAATATAATGTAATTTATTTAATATGCAATACCATTATATTTTTTAAAATGTAACTACCTTATTTAAAACTACTTTATTGCTTCAAAATGCTCATAATTATCTGAATCTTTAGCAAATTGTAATCTTTTTGCTAGTGGAGGATTTTGCCTCAATGTTGAAGGCTGCTGAATAATCAGGGTAGTGGTTGCTGCTGAAGATTTGGATTAGATATGGCAATTTCTTAATATAAGACAACAATGAAGTTTGCTGAATCCATTGATTCTTCCTTTCATGAAAGATTTCTTTGTATTATAACACACAATGGCTGTGTTTGATTGCATTTTTATCCATAGTAGAACCTCTTTTAAAATTGGAGTCAATTCTCTCAAATCCTGCAGTGACTTTACCAACTAAGTTGATAGAATATCTTAAATCCTTTGTTTCTATATCACCAATGTTCACAGCATCTTCACCAGGAGTATATTCCATCTCTAGAAACCACATTGTTTGCTCATCATAAAAAGCAACTCCTTCTCTGTTCAAGTTTTATGAGATTGAAGCAATTCAGTCGCATCTTCAGAATTCACTTCTCATTCTAGTTTTCACATTATTTCCACCCTAACTGCAGTTACTTCCTTCAATGAAGTCTTGAAACCTTCATGCATCCATGAGGATTAGAATCAACTTTTTCCAAAGTTTAGTTAATGTTGATATTTTGACCTTCTATGAATTATGAATATTCTCAATGGCATTTAAAATAGCATATCCTTTCCAAGAGGTTTTCAATTCATTTTGTCCTGATCCATTAGAGAAATCACTATCTGTGGCAGTTATAGCCTTATAAAATGTATTTATTCAATAATAAAACTTCAATTGTTGGAGACGGGTGTGCCAATTTCACTGTTAAGAAATGACACAGAGGCTCAGAGGTCGGAGGAGTGAAGTAGCTTTTATATAATGCTCTTACAAGAATGGGTGTCTCTCAAATGAGCAGGCACACCAGAGCAGTTACAACCATCATATTTATGCCCTAGGATGCATACTCCTCCCCATTTTCCCATTTGTTGAGTACTCCAGGGATTACATCCCTCTCCCAGACTTCGCCTGCATGGTACATACCGATTGGTTTACAGAATAACTACAAAGCTGCCTCACTTATGTGACCTATTTGCCGGTTGGCTCATAGGCTTTTATTTAGATTGGATCCCATCAGAATTCATAGCCTGCCAAAGTAAAAGGCCCATGAAAAGAGAATAAAGAAGCCAAAAGTGGGTCAGTATAAGGGCATGGAAGACATCTAAACATTAAACTCGCAAAAAGAGAACAAAGAAGCCGGAACTGGGTCAGTATAAGGGAGTGCAAGATATCTAAACCTTAAACCCGTGAAAAGAGAACAAAGAAGCCGGAAGTGGATTGCTAAAAGGGAGTGCAAGACATTTAAACATTAGTCAGATTCAAGTTTTGAAAATAAATCATCCTATTTCATACAAAAGGTAAAATTGCTCCTTGATCAATGGGCTAAAGAGTAGATATTGTGTTAGCAGGCTTGAAATTTCTTGTACCTCTCCATCAGTAACAGAATTCTTGAGTGACCAAGTGCATTATCAATGAACAGTCATATTTTGAAGGAATTTTTTTTTTCTGAGCAGTAGGTTTCAACATTAGGATTAAAATATTCAGTAAACCATGCTATTAAAATACTCAGTAAACCATGCTTTGTTATTCTATTTCTAGAGCACTGGCAGGGTACATTTAGCATACTTATTAAGGTCCTTAGGATTTTTGGAATGATAAATGGGCATTGGCTTCAACGTAAAGTTACCAACTGCATTAGCCCCTAATAAGAGAGTCAGCCTGCCCTTTGAAACTTCAAAGTGAGGCATTTCCTTCTTCTCTCTAGCTACGAAAATTCTTGATAGCATCTTCTTCCACTATAAGGTTGTTTCATCTGAATCAGCATTTACTGATTCACCTTGCACTTTAACATTATAAAAAAATGGCTTCTTTCCTTAAACCTCATTAATTAACCTCTGCAGCTACTTTTCTTCTGCAGCTTCCTCACCTCTCTCAGCCTCACAGAATTGAAGAGAGCTGTGGTCTTGCCATGAATTAATCTTTGGTTTAAGGGAATGTTGTGACTGGTTTGATCTTCTATCCAGGCGACGAAAATTTGTTTCAAATCAACAATAAGGTTGTTTTGTTTTCTTATCATTCATGTGCTTACTGGAGTAGCACTTTGAATTTTTTCAAAATCTTTCTTTGCATTCACACTTGGCTAATTGGTGCAAAGGGCCTAACATTCAGCGTATCTTAGCCTTCCTCACTAAGCCTAATAATTTCTAACTTTTAATTTAAAATGAGAGATGTGCGACTCTTTCTTTGACTTAAACACTAGAGGCCATGGTAGGGTTATTAATTGGTCTCATCTCAATATTGTTGTGACTCAGGGAATAGGGAGAACCAAGGAGAGGGAGAAAGATTGGGGAAGAGCTGGTCAGTGGAGTAGTCAGAACACACACAACATTTATCAATTAAGTTCTCTGTATTCTATGGGGGTAGTTCGTGGCAACCAAAAACAATCACATAGTAACAATAGTAACATCAAAGATCATTGATCACAGATGACCATAACAGATAAAAAGGTGAAAATGCTTAAAATATTGTGAGAATTACCAAAATGGGATATGGAGACACAAAACGAGCACATGCTGTGGGGAAAATGGCATCAATAGTCTTGCTGGATGCAGGGCTGCCAAAAAGCTTCAATTTGTAAAAAAAATATATATAGTATTAATGAAGGGCAAGAGATGTTCAAAATAGAACTATGAGGCTGAGAATATTAAACCTATTCCATTTAAGAGAAGGAGATGGAAGCTTGAAAGTTTATTTCAGTTGGTCAAGGTCACAGAGCTGGGACTTAAGCCCAAAAGTATAGTTTCAGGGCCCACACACTAAAACTGTTGTTGCAAGATTCACAGTTGAAAGTTGAATAAGACACTGTATTTTACAGTGGTGATGGAAGTGAGAAGGTTCTACAGAACACAGACAAAATGGTGCATGGAGCTCCCACTGTGTGCAAGGCTGGCTTAGAAAAAACAGTTATTTGTCTACGTGGGGCTTAAATACTATCAGGAAGGCTCTAGGAAGAGGAGGGATTGAAAAGACTAAGTTGACTTCCCCAGTGGCATAAAAGGATCATGCCTCTTGGACTTTCATGATTATTAAATACATACAGTTTGTGTGGTAGGCTGTTTCCAAGATGGCCCTAATCACCCCAACTCCTGGTATGCACACCTTTATGTAATCCTCTCCTAACATTACAAAGATCCTGGCATCTGTCTTGCTTGATCTCTCTTGCTCACTCTGATAAAAGCTAGGTTCTATGTTGTAATCTACTTTATGCAAAGGGCCACATAGGCAAGGAACTGAGAGAAGAGTCCAGCCAACAGTCTGTGGGAACTGAATCCTGACAACCAACAACAAGCATTTGTGAACTTGGCAGTGGATTCTTCTTAAGAGGACAGCAGCTTCAGGCAACATTTTAATTGCAGCTGGGTGAAAGACTTGGGCTAATTCACCTTGCTAAGTCATGCCCAGATTCCTGATATAATGTAATAAATGTCTGTTGTTTCAAGGTACTAACCTTGGGGGTATTTTGTTACAGAGATAACTAGTTACAGTGTGCAGATCAGATGCTTCCTATGCACTACTTCAGATTTTCGTGGATTCACCTAGCTCCAATTCCAATCATCTTTGAGGCGACCAACTCTGCTTCTCTGCTTGGGCTCCCAACACCTTTATCCAGGTGGAATCTGGTCCCATCTTGCCTCCATTTTACACCACACCTCTCTCTCTTCTGCTTTATACCCATACGCATTCATTTTTCAGAGAAGTTAACATGCTGCAAAGCAAATCTTTGACCAAGGTGAGGCAGGAACAATGGATAAATGATTTTCCCCTTTCTACCTCCTAGAATTAATATCCTGAGATACATTTCATACTGCTTTTTGGTAACTTCTCTACGGTAACTTTGGAAGTATACAACAGTAACTATAGAAATGACTAGCTGGTGATACCTGCATTAGCTTTCTCCTGTGCTTTGCTCCCTGACCTTTTTTTCCTCTCTGGGATCACACCCCCATTATTGTGTACACACAAACCTTTGTCTTGGGCTCTACTTTCTGGGTAGCCAAGCTAGAATGGACAGTGTTTAACACATCAGAAGTGCTCAGTCACTAGAAATGATCAAACTTCCTCTCTGTATGACTGGATTACCTCTACAGTGTCTCTTTCAGTTTGAAAGTTTTAAAATTACATATATTTTTATTTTGTTCTTATAGCCTCTCACCTTCACCAGGACATGTAGCAAAATGAAAAATACAAATAAGTTGTTCAATGAACAAATTTTGAATTACATTAATGAAGAGTTCCCTTCCTATATATCTTTCCTATATCTATAGCTTGCTTTTTTTCTTCATTCCTTATTGATATTTTCCAGCTAAGAGTGCTTCTGTCTCATCAGCAATTTCATACCACTAAGCCTTTGCTCACCTGTTCCCCTGGACTTGAATGGCCTTCGACCTTCTTGTTAATTCTTAGGAATTTTTAATGATACATTTGAAGGGTAAGCTTATTCAGTAATCTAGGAAACCTTCCCTTTAGATCCCATTTTGGGCCAAACCGTCCCTAAAGATACCTCCCATGTCCCTTCTCTGAGACCTCAGAAGTGCCTTCAGTGTGTTATTACTCTTCATGAATGAGTGGATTTATACAAATCCAATCAAGCAAGAAGAAAGACAAAAACTAATTTACTCTTGAATGTAGTGCTGACAATTTCTACATGAATCTGAAAGCCACTCATTTCTGTTTTGGAAGAGGGAATTGTTAGAATAAAAACACATACTCTCTTAACCCGTTCCATATTCAGTTGCCATCTGGTTTGCTATCATAGGCACAGTTCACCAAGGCCTACAATATGGCCCACCTCCTTGAGCATTTGAGAGCTTATGAGATGACAAAGCAAAACATCCAAAGAAAACCTGAGGGGAGACGACAAGCATTTTTCAACTTCTCTCTTACCTTGGCTAGGCCTACAACCCTCACTTCCCCACACCCCAACTAACAGTGACTTTATGTTCAAGAGTGAGAACATCAAGTTTTCAAAGTCCTATAATCTTAGAAATGTCTACAGATCAATGACGTTAAAAGGCTGAGGAACTTCTGTGATAATTTAATAATACGATCTGCTCAAAACTCCTTACACACACACACACACACACACACACACAACCAAATATTGAAAGTTCATTTCCACCTGAGATAGTTTATTTAGTTTCTAGCAAGTAATGAATATTTTGTATTTCATATTTTCCTAGACCATGTCACCTCATCCACTGAGCCTCAGTTTCCTTATCTGTAAAATTGACACCATATGTGCCTGATGGTCTCTTACAAAGTATGATAGCGACAATTACAGGAGATGACACAAGTAGAGTGAAACTTTGAAATATGAACAGATGCTTTTTTCAAGTACAAACTTTCATTTGGGAGCAAATGGACATTTTAAATTCACCATAACTCCAGGAGAGAGAATGTATTTGAATTGCAGATGCAAAAGAGAAAAGTTGATCCTTGATTTTAGTTTCAAAATAGACTTTTGAATTTAATGAGAAAGATTATAATTTAATAATAAAGAATTTAAAGTTTCAAAAGTTTGAGAATATGGGCATGAATCATAGCTTTAAGAGATTACTAAGTGGTTAATCTTTCTCACCTCCCCAACCTAGAAAAAAAAAAGAGAAAGTTAAATTGGATGAGCGCACTCTGAGAGAGAATCTAAGGAAAACTGTAGCACCGATGTGTCCCCTGCTAAGAGGCCCCACATTCCAAACTCTACCTCAAATCTGGCTGAGTGTCCCAATTCTAAAGAAAGAATGAGATGACTTGGAGAAATTCTATGGAGAGAGCTCTTGTGCTGTCACCACTAGGTCAAATTTGGGGACACAGCAGGTCCCCGATTTTCCCAAACACAAACTGGTTTTCTATCAAAGGACCTTAAAGGCCCCAGGGATTCAGAAGGAGAAACTCTGGAATAAGAGACAAGACATGAATAACTGAGGTTCCTATGGGAAGATATAAAACACAAAAGATGCTGGTGAGGGCAGATAATGATCAGAAAATAAACAATCACTCTCGCATCCTTGATCCTCATCCAATGCTGTAACCTCCTGTAAGTCAGAGAACTTGGCCTCAACCTCACAGAAAATTGAAGAGAAATTCTGAATTTTGCTGCTGTTATCATCTATGGCCTTAGAATAAAAATGAAGTTCAACTACAGAAAAGCAATATGTTTTTGTAAATCTGAATTGGTGAGCTATGTCACCCTGAGTAAAGGGCCTCACACAGTATCTGGTCCAGCGCAGGCATCCAGTAAGCAGTAGCTCCTTTCCCATGATGTTGAAATGACCCTGACACATAAGGCTCTCACAGTTCCCAGTTTAGCTATCAGTGGTGACAATGACAAAGTATTTAATCATAAAATCTTTGTCTGGTATGAAACTTTCCAGTTCAGTTCTCTCAATTTAGAGTTGGAAAATGAGTTTCAGGTATGGGAAGAGATACCACCGGACACAGCAAGGTAGCAGCAGAGAGAGATGTCAAGCCCAGGTCTCTAGAATTTATGTCACAGCTCTCTGTACTTCCCATAAAGCTTCCCAAGGAGCAAAGCCGAAGATGATTTAGCAGGAGATTATCAATAATTTAAGTGATTAAAGATAGAGGGACAAGAGGGAGTTAATTAGTGTGAAAAGCTAATCAAGATCCCCAAGAGGAAATCCTATTACTCTCCAGAGTCCGAGAATGAATGACAGTAACATAGTAACTTAACTTGCACTAATTTCTCACATATCCACAGCCTATCTCCTGAAATATCCTTTATTAAATATCTTCACTGACTTCTCAGTGTCTAGAAACTAAAATCCAACTCCTTTGGCAAAACATTTAAGGTCCTCTCTGACATACCCTCAAAGCACATTCCTAGCCTCAACTTTCACTTTAGTCTTCCAGGCAACCTCAATTCCCTTCCCTCGGCCCAGTCATCTCTGGCCTTTAATCTTTGGCCCAGTCTTTAAGGCTTTCTCCCTTTAACCTCCTTCATGTATCAAAGTTCAATTCAGCCTGTGTGATCCATTTTAGATGACACTTTCCCTTGATCTTCCTGGACAAAATCTTTTTACTCTGTACTTTTAGAGTTCAAAACTAAGAGAAGTGTCGCAGAGCAATAGAGAGGTTAGAACACAGGAGCTTAAGTCAAACAGACCTGCCACTTACTTAGTCATTGTGTGATCCTTGGAAAAATTCCCTAACCTATCTGAACCTTTAATTTGAAAAATGAGATATTAGTTACCTTCTAAGAGCAAATGACTTGACATACAGTATCTGTAACATATTTAGTACAATGTTTGGCATTTGCTTATTCTATCCGCTCTAATATAACTGGAATAAAATATAATAATATGCATAATTATATTTTAATGTCTCACTTTTTATTGTGTATCATCAAAATTTTAGTCTACCTTTCCCCCCTTCTCTGTATAGTAAGTTCCAGAAGGGTCAGATCGATGTTTTGCTCATTCTTTCAAAAATCAGTTATTAAGCATCATTGTCTGTCAAACTTTCTTTTAAGCACTAGAGTTACAGAGTGAAAACAAACAAACAAACATAATACCTGTTCTCATAGACTTCACTTTCTACTTAGGGAGAAAGACATGTACATGTATATACATTCAATACCTGTTTAAACTCTAGCACGGTGATCTATTAAAAAAATGGGTATCTATTTTGTTTGTTTTAAAGTCTTTTCTTAAAGCAAAAGTATTTTCTTAATGTTAAATATCAGATTAAGTAATTCAATTAATTAAATTAATTAATATTTACAACTTCCCAGTGCTCTTTCTATTTTCACATTTGAAAATTATGGCTCTATTTAATTAAGTGGTCTGTCCGAGAACTCACAATTAGTAAACAATAGCACTAGAATTCAAGCTTAGGTATATACGTGACTCCAAATGCCTCTCCATTTCATTAGACTTTACTGCCTCTACTTATTAGATATTAAGTTATTGTCTCAATAAATAAACTGATTGGTGAAATAATATTAAAAAGAGAGAAAAACTTTCAGAATTTCATTTTGGCTCTGCATTCTAAAATTGGAAACCATGACATTTTTGAACTATACATCACATTGAATTTAATTTATCAGGTGACTTTTTAAAGAACATTACAATGAATTCATTGATTTGTCTTTCATTTCAGAATGTGTCTGTCACAAACGCATCCCAAAGCCAGGTTGGGCCAGCACATGGTCATCATTATCTTTTACTTAGTTCAAAATTGTATATTCCAAGTATCACTACAAATCATTTAATAATAAGAGCTACCCAAAACATGTACAGCTACTGTATATCAAGCAAAATAAATAAAATTAATAATAATAATAATATAATAAGCTGGTGGGTGTTAAATGAGTGTTCACTAGTTACCAGGAACTCCCATGAGTATTTTACACACATGGACATATTTGATCCTTACAGTGAGGTTGGTGAGATTACTCCAATGTTACAGATGAAAAAGACCCAGAATATGCAAGTAATCTGACCAAAGTTCAAGTGGAGTAAATACAAAACAGACTGAACCCCAAACACATAATTTTTAAGTACTATATTTCAGCCATAAGCACTTACTTGGAAACATCAAGTGCAGTTGGTGAGAAAATACATATCACTCTGAGCAAGACTCCTCACCAGTAAAATAGAGTTGGGGAGGAAGTGGGGACAGAGCCTCCTCATAAATGTTTAAAACCATTCAAAGAGAAAGCAGCTCTAGCTGTTGAAGATGTGCTTCCCATACTAGCTATTCTAGAATGTCCATTGTTCATAGCAGTCTCACTCATTGGCTTAGTTGAGCATTCCAGTTGGAATAATGCTGACACAATGGAAAAAGAAGACTGGTCTAAACCTCATCCACCCTTTTCAGAGTAGACAGAACACAGACACAGCTCAAACGGGTTGACTTTTCATCCTAGATTCAATTCTTACTAAATGTGGACCTGAGCGTTAGTCAGGCACTGTCCTAGGTGCTGAAGCCACACAAATAAACAAGGCTCAGTTTTACACTACCAAACAGTAAACAGAAAATGGAGATTGCAAATGTAATTTGGTAAGAAACTTAAACCTCAAAATATTAGGTCAAAAGACCAATAATCATATTAAAATCCAACTTCATTTGTAATCTGGGAATGAAGATTATAATATGATACCACTTCACACTGACCAGAATGGCTAACATGAAAAAGCAAAAAATAACTAAGATTGGGGGTAGTTTTAAATAACTGAAACTTTTATCACTGGAGTTAGGATAATTTAGTATGGCTACTTTGGAAAGGCATTCAGCAGTGTCTACTAAAACTAAACATACATATACTTTACTACACAGCTGTACAATTTTTAGTAATATACACAACAAAAATGCATACACATTTGCACTAAAAGACATGTTTAAGAATGTTATTCTTTTTTGTAATATTCCAATACTGAAAATGTTAAAATTACACACATCCTAATGGGTTATTGAATGATGATATAGTCATACTTTGAAACACTACATAAGGGAATAAAATACTATTCTGTTTAGCAATATGGTTGAATTGTATCATTGTTTATGTAAAAAAGAATCCAGGCACAAAATAACACGTACTGTCTGATTTGATTTGTATAAATCTGTTCAGAATAGTCAAAACTATTCTATGGTGTTAGAAGTCAAGAAGTCACATTTGGGAGTGATTGAGCAGTATGTATCTGGAAAGGGCATATGGGGATATCTTGGATGTGAGTGATACTCAGTTTCTTGATTTGGGTGATGCCTAAACTACATCTCTGAGTCTGGGAAAATTTTTCAGGATGATATACATATATATGCATTTTGCAAGTGTATGTTTCAATTAAAAAATGTATCTTCAATAGAACTGATATTTTGAGATAAGGCTTTTAATTAGATTCTGCAAAATTCTTATGCTTTATTCTGAAACAAACATGACACTTTAAAAGTATACGTTAATTTTTTCTGAGTTTTGATCTATGAGACAAGAATTATATCTATCTTCACAAAGTGAATATGAGAATTAAATTTGAAAACTTACAACTTGCCAGCATAATAAATATTTATAATGAGTGAGTGAGTCACTGAGTGAGTGTATGTGTCCTATCAATGCTATTGCATTAAAGTATGACTACTTCATAGTTTGGAAAACTACATAGTAGTATATACCAAAAGAAGACTATACAGATGCTATAACACAGCAATGCCAATCTGACCTTAGAATGTAGAATGTTGAAACGTATGTTATATCATTCCTTGATAATTTCCCATATTTCAATTTATATTGTCTTGTCCTCCTCTAATAATACATCTCTTATTCTTACCAAAACAGACTTCCTAACCATCCCAAATATGCCCTATGAGTTTATGCACTGGGTTTCAGCACAGATTGTTCACACCGCTTGGAATTCTCATCCAACTCACCTTTCCAAAGCATACCTATTTTCTTAAAGCCTATGTCACATGCTACCACCTCAAAGTCCTTTCTTTCTTTTTGACTGCCACAATACTTTGTCTACTTCTCTAATAACAATAATGGCACCATCATCATAAAAAGGTTTCCATTAGTGGGGTGTCAACTGTATGTTAAGCTTTGAGATAAATGCTTTATATTATTAAATTGCAATCCAATTATCCCTGGATAATATTGATACATTGTTGATTTTTTAACAGAACATGTATGAAACAAATTAACAAGGACCATGGTAATTAAACATTATCATTACATTACTTAAAATAAAGAAAAAAGTCTTCAATTGACAAAGTAATACATATATCTATCCTACTCAATTAGGAACTAGAGGACTTAGGATTCAAAACCATGGCTGGTGAAGTATGGGGCCCAAACTAGCTTAGCTTACCATTGGCAACTGAAATTACTGACCTTCAGCATGGTAGATTCAAACATAAGGCTGTCTCTGCTTGAAACATAATTGTAATTACACATTTACATCCAGAAGAACTGAGGTAAAGATCGATTTCAGTGCCTAGGCCACTGCAGCATACCTTGTGTAGCAGAGGAATCAAAATTGGAGTCATGATTCTGCAGACTATCATCTGTAGTTGTCATAGAACCTGCCTGTGTTACTTCATCTGATGCTAAGAGGACAAGTATCTCCTCCATTTATAGATGCATTAACTGTGGTCCTGAGAGGTCAAGCAATGTACTCAAGGCCACATAGCTAATAATGGCATGAATTGGGTTTAGAATCCACTGATCCTTAGCATTTTTATTTTCAGTTCTTTTCTATCTCAAAATCTACTTTCTTAAAGATCTAGATGTCCATGGGTCTTGGTCGAGATCCCTGCCAATTTCATAATAAAGGGCTAATAGGGTCATATTTTTTAAAAATTATCATAATTTTTAGACTTACTTTTACCAGCTATTTTGGATGCAGACTTCTATTCATGCTTCAGATTTTAATCTGAATATCTCATTCTCAGATTTTCTTCTCTATTTCATTCAACAAATAACAGTAGACCAAATGACCTACTATGTACGAGGCAGTGGTCAAGGTATTGGGGACTCAATGATGAATAAATCACACTCCCTGTCCTTCAGGAGATTATATTTGGTGAATGGTAGGGGGCTGGATCACATGCATCACTCTCAAAAAAATTTCCAACTGTGGTAAATGTTATGAACAAAAAGCATGAGGAGATTTAAAAGAGTATAACAGGTCATTGAACCTAGTTTGAGCTGTCTGAGAAAGTTTTCTATTTCTCAAGCAGAATTAATTAACCTGGCACTATTTGTACCTTTGTGCCTGCACTCACTTAACTGTACTGTAATTTATTTCTCTCAAGTCTATGAATAACACAAGGATAGGACCTTGTCCTAGTCACACATTGATATTATTTTCTAGAAAACTTGCCTGACATAAGTGGCCAAGAAAATCTCTCTTAAATTTACTTTCATTATCATCACCATTATTGCTACTATTCTTGTGGTTACCTCCATTATTGGAGAAAAGTATCAGAGGTGTATGAATGAACACAAGCCCCATGTGATAAGCTCAATTTTAATCACACCTTCTTGGCACCTAAAGAAAGAAAACAACAATTTTTTAATGACAAAAGAAATGAGAAAAGCTGACTAACTCCAACTGTTTCTCCTAAATGCTAATATGCTTTCTTCTCTAGTTTCTTTATAGCCATTTTACAAGCTTGTAGCAAGGGCAGCTTTCTGTTAATTACTGCTTGCAAATCGAATATGATGATTGTGTTTTGTCTTAAGCCAGGTTAAAACAGCAGCTTACAAATAGGACAGCAGAGACAGAGATGCTGGTAGCCAGTCTAGAAGAGAGATCAAAGCACCTATCTTGACATGAGAGATGTGCTCTTAGGTACTTTACAATTAAAGCTGGATCTTTTTTTTTTTTTTTTTTTTTTTGGTAACATCTTGAAGGCATCTTTTAGAAATCCTCTTGGACTAGAGAAAATGTCTATATAGATTGCATATTTAGTGTAAATTTCTGCACCCTACATGACATTCAATTCCCTCACCATCCTTCCAGTTTTGTTTCCCCCTACCCCTTTAGGCAGCTTAATCTAAACCACACTGCTTCTCTTTCATAAACACCTTGATGTGTTCATGTTGTTTTCACTTCCAGTATCAGCAACAATAGCCATGATTTATTGATCACCTACTATGAGCCACACCCAGTAAGATGCTTGGCATGCACTTCTTCCAAAACTCAGAGTAACACTACAAGAGCATTTAGGATGCATTTTGAATACTTAGATATGCATAAAATCACCCTGAAACTCTGTGGCTTAAAGCAGCACACTGCTCACTCCAATTCTGCGGATCACCAATTTGAGCAGAGCACAGCTGGGCAACTCCATGATGGAAACTCTCAGCTATAGCTGGAACCTGTTTCTCTCAATATTAGCCTCTCTCTCCTACTGAGCAGTCAGAGTTGAAGATGATGCTGACCTCCAAGAAGAAACATTTCATAAGTAACGGTGAAGTTGTGAATCGCTTAAGGCTCAAACTCAGAAGGTGAACCGCATCACTTCTTCCACATTCTGTCTTTCCAGCCAGGTGACAGATCTGGCCCAGATTTAAGGAAAGGAGAAAATAGATTTTACCTCTCAATGAGGAAGTGTTAAAGTCAACTTGTAAAAGAGCTAGTGAGATGAGACAGAAAGCACCATTATAGCATCTTTGGAAATAAAATCTACCAGAGTATAAAGGTTAGGACCATGTTCTTGAGAGTCAAACATTTCTGCTCTTCCATCAGTTGTGTGTCTATGGACATGTTACTTCACTTCTCTGAGCCTCAGGTTCCTCATTCCTGAAATGGGGATAACATCAGTTACCTCACAAGACTTCCTAAGGGAATAAATAAAATAATATATTTAAAATGAGCTTGACAGCCGGGCTCAGTGGCTCAGCCTGTAATTCTAGCACTTTGGGAGGCTGAGGCGAGTGGATTGCCTGAGCCCGCAGGTTCGAGACCCGCCTGGGCAACTTGGTAAGACTTCATCTCTACAATAAATCAAAAAGTAGCCGGGCATGGTAGCGCGCGCCTGTAGTTCCAGCTACTTGGAAGGCTGAGGCGGAAAGATCGCCGGAGCCCAGCAGGTTGAGGCTGCGGTGGCCGGGAGCGACCACTGCACTCCAGTCTGGGTGACAGAGTGAGACTCCAACTCAAAAAAATAAAAAACAAAACAAAATAAAAATAAAATGTGCTTGACACCATGCCCCACACAGAGTAAGTCTCCATAAACAGTTGCTATTACGAGAGAGAGACCATACAACTTATTATCCAAATCAGGATACTTTTAGGAGTGAGAGGGAAAGGTGGCTGACCTATTAAAGGTGCATAAGAACAACAGGTGAATGCTAGAATTTATGTTCACTTCCAATTAATATTATCATTGACCATTTAAAAATAGAGAAATCAAGCTCAAACTGAACTAAAAGACATAAATAGCTTACCTAAGTTCATGAACTCACACTTATTCATATACTTGTAAAACTCTTCTCCTATGAGACAATGTGTCCTTGCCAACTTGGGATTTATATTCTAGTGACACAAATACTAAACTACCAAACAAGTAATTAATTAGTTTGCTGTAATATGAATCCTATTAAATGAATCAGGTAAAAAAGGAAAAAGTACATTAGTAGACATGATTTCACCTGCGAGAGATAATTCTGATTTAAATGGTTTAAGTCAGTGGTCCACAAACTATGGCTCATGGGCCTGACCCTGGCACATCTGTTTATGAAGTTTTATTGGAGCACAACCATTTTTTTACATATGATTTTTGGCTGCTTTCATGTTATAATTGCAAGTTCAAGTACTTCCATATGATTTGCAAAGCTTAAACTATTTCCTACCAAGCCCTTTCTATACAGATTTCCCATTCACTGTTTAAATACTAGAGGCATATATTATCTCCCATAACTGAAGATTTAAAGGAAAACAATGTCAAATCCTGGATAATTGCTGTCATGAGGGACTCAGGATCCTTACATCTTCCCATTCTGTGGCCTCCATATCTACTACAACAATATCTAACACGATGTGAGCATTCAGTTCAATCTTGAGGAATGTCTATTGAATTAGACACAGTAGCACAGATCAGTGGCTCTTCTTTCTTCAATTTGTTGGAGGTGATGATGTTCCAGAAAACCTTAATATTTGTACAGCAATCCAGGTACCCAACTAAGAGGTGCATGGGAAGGAATGACAATGGAAAGGTATCCGTCCAAAATCAGTCCCTGGAAGACTATGGTAAATAAAATAAAATTCAAACAGAACAGTGAGGCTAGAGAGTAGTCTGCTGTGTATAGAGAGCAAAGGGTGAGGGCACATGTGGAGGGCCCAGAAGGTAAAAATAAAATTAGATCTGATTTTTCCAGCAATGAAGTACAACTGAAGAGCAAACAAGATTTACTGATTACCTATTGTGTTTCACGAACTGTGTGATGTATTTTATATATACTTGTAATAAAATCAACATTGAAAGACTAGTAAATAGATGTAGCCTCGATTTTATAGATGATGAAATTCATGCTCAGCAAGGTAAGTTGGCTAAGGGTCACACAGTGAGAACATGACAGATCTAGGATTCTACCCAAATCTCCTTGATGTTCAAGTTATATGACTTTGCTTTCAGCCACACAGTTGACATCTAACTGATGATTTAAGAAATTCATTCAGCCCGGCTCGGTGGCTCAGCCTGTAATCCCACGCTTTGGGAGGCTGAGGTGAGTGGATTGCCTGAGCCCATGGGTTCAAGACCTGCCTGGGCAACTTGACGAGACCTCATCTCTACAATTAATCAAAAAATCAGTCGGGTATGGTAGCGCGTGCCTGTAATTCCGGCTAATCGGAAGGCTGAGGCGGAAGGATCACCAGAGCTCAGCAGGTCGAGGCTGCGGTGGCCGGGAGCAGCCACTGCACTCCAGTCTGGGCGACAGAGTAAGACTCCAACTCAAGAAAAAGAAAAAAGAAAAAAGAAATTCATTCAAGTAGGAAGAGAGAGAATGGGTCTGCTGGAGAGGGAGAGGTATTGGAGCTTGGGACAACAGTTAGAAGCCATTGCCTCAGTCCAGAACAGAGAGGGTGAAGCCTGGCTCTGAGCATCATTCTCAGAAATTAATCATATGTAGAAAGTAAGTGAGTGAAGAAAAGGGAACAACTGCATATGACACATATGCATCTACCTCAAGTGGTGGGCTCCGGGAAACAACAATCTTTCCTGCTGATGCCACTCTTACTAAATCAAAGCAGCATCAACATTGCCCTTGGGACTCTTGCTCTAACTCTGTTACACATTCTAAGCTTAGACAAGCTTTAGTCACAAGGACAAAATATTATTAGTTTAGTTGTGTTTTAGCTCCAGCTCTCTCTGTGAATCATGAGTGCATGAATCATAATCACCACTCTTCATATTTTAGAAACAGATGTATATTTTTTTCTTGCCCAAAAAAAAAATTGCTGTCTAAATATGAATCTAGTATTGTTTCTGAATCGCTTTGATTTATTTAACTTTGAGTCTTCATTTTCTTTGGGAGTGAAAATACCCAGAAATCTAAAAAAACAACAAAAACAAAAACCAAAGAAGGTGACATACGAGGTCTTACAATCAAGTTTGCAAACTCATCCCACTAAAAGTACTACATATCTCATTGCTGAATATCACTATGGTTACCTTCAAAGTACTCCCCTTGGGAAGCTGTGCACCAACTCCACCACCTAGTCCATGTGTCAAAAAAATTTTAGAACACTTTTTCTGGAATGGCCATCAGAGCTGTTGTCATATTACTCCTTGGTGTCCTGAATGTCATCAAAATGTCTTCCTTTCAACATTTTCTTTATCGTCAGGTAAATAAAAAAAGTCATTGGGGGCCAGATGAGGTGAGTAGGGAGGGTGCTCCAGTAGTTATTTGTTTACTGGCTAAAAATTTCCTCAAAAGCGCTGCTGTGTGAGCTGGTGCAGTGTCGTGATGCAAGAGCTCCTTCAGGATCATTTTTGCACACACCTTTTGCCAAGATTTTCAGTTAAGATTTTCCTGACTGTTTTTATATCACTGTTTATTTGGCCTGTTATGCTTCTCATAAGTCAGCCGATGATTCGGACACACAATTCGAAAAACTTCTGCAATGTTTTTGTCAGTTCTGCTCACGACAGGCCCTCCTGACCTCTCTTCATTAGTAATGCTTTCTCTCCCCTCAGACAACAATTAATCCATTTGTACACTGCTGTTTTCTTCATGTCATTATCCCCATAAATTTGGACTAACATGTCCCTAACTTCACTCCCATTCTTGCCAAGTTTAATAAGAAATTTAATGTTTGTTTGTTGCTCTAATTCAAGCTCCAACATTCTTGCAACAGCACACAAAAACATGCAGCAACAATAATAAACACCACTCAGGAAGACACTACCTCACATCAATACAAACACAGCTGTGAGACACTGATATGCTAAAGCTATGAAACTTTACCGAGTTGCTTGTACAGAAATGCCAATGAAAGGACATGGTAGCAAGCAAGTTCGTGAACTTAATTGTCAGCCATGTACATAAAACGTTTTTATTTATTCATGACTCTCCTTTCCACATTTCAAAGTCAAGATAGATGTAAGCATTCACATTGCTAGTAAACAGCAGAAGCTAGGAATCATTATATGAGCAGCCTCAAACAGTCCACTCACCTCAGTCTCCCAGAGTGACTTGGCGAGATCTCGTCTCTACCATAAATAAAAAACGAGCCGGGTGTGGTTGTGCGCACCTATAGTTCTGGCTACTTGGAAGGCTGAGGCAGAAGGATCACTGGAGCCCGGCAGGTTGGTGCTGGGGTGGCGGTTAGTGTGCCACTGCACTTCAGCCTGGGCAACGGAGTGAGACTCAAAAAAAAACCAAAACAACAACAATAGCCAAAATACAAACAGCCAACAGATACTTGAAAAAATGCTTGGTCTCACTATTCATCAAATATATCCAATTAAAACCACACTGAGATACCACCTAACTCTAGTCAGGATGGCCATCATCAATAACTCAGAAAACAACAGATGCTGGAGAGGATGCAGCAAAAAGGGAACACTTCTACACTGTTGGTGGGAGTGTAAACTAGTACAACCTTTGTGGAAAACAGTATGGAAATTCCTAAAAGATCTAAAAATCGACATTCCATATGACCCTGCAATTCCCCTACTGGGAATATACCTGGAGGAACTCAAATCACTCTATGAAAAAGATACCTGCACACATATGTTTACTGTAGCATTATTTAAACTGAAAAAACATGGAACCAACCATGCTGCCCATTGAAAGATGACTGGATAAAAAAAAATGGGGAACATATACAAGATGGAATATTATGCAGCCACAAAGAAGGACAAAATTATGAACTTCACAGCAACTTGGATGAACTTAGAGGCTATAATCCTGAGTAATCTGTCACAGAAGCAAAGAACCGAGTATCACACGTTCTCACTCACCAGCGAACCTTGATCAACTATTGTAATACTATAAGAAAGGGATTGGCAATAGTGGGAAACTGCCAGGGGAAGGGCAGGGGCAGGGTTGGCAGTAGTGGGAAACTTCCAGGGGGTGAGGGGGCACACCTCTTCAACAAGGGTACCTGCATAATGAACATTTGTATACCTAATCCTGAATTATACCCATGTTTAAAATTTTGAAAAATTTTTGAAAAGAATGCCAGACACCAAATCCTGTGCTTCCAACGGTTCTGCCCCAGTTCCCCTGTTATAGCATAAGAAATGGTATCAGACAGACTGATTCCATGTTATGGTCCTCTTTGGAGATGACATTCAAAGTTCTCCCCAACATGGCTTTGCCATTTGTTGTCTTGCCATCATCTTAGGATGCTGCAGTTGAAACAGTTGAAAGCTCATCTCCTCTGAATTTAACTATATATGAAAACAGGATACCAACCCAGCTTTGTTCTTAGAGTTTATAAGAAGCCTACAGTTCAAGTAGGTGAAGGTCTATGCCAATATTGCATCACCACTAGTGACGCCAGTCAGCCTGAACACCTCTCAGCTCTAGGACAGGACAATGTGATGTCCTGAGATGTTCTGACCACCTGCCACCGATCACAATGTTCCTCTGGCACAATACCTGCTCTGTCAGGAGATGTGAAACTTTCAATCTTCCAAAATGTTGTTGAAACTTAGCACCAAGCCCTGTGCTTGGCGTCACAATGCATATCTTCTCGTTGACACCTCTAACTAATGGTGAAGCTTGAAGTATTGTTCTCATTTTACTGATGAGAAAATTGAAGCTCTGTTTTGGGATGAAGTATCACTGTCACGTACAAATGCAGTGATAACACTATTGTATTAAATTATATTACTCATTAAAATGAAATAACATTACTAATATTAGTTATCGAATACAATAGCAATACATATAAATAGATTATATATAAAGTTTTATCATTTTCATTTATTTTCAATTTCATTATCTCACCAGACCTCTATATTTTCTGAAATTTAGGTCTATGGTAAATATTTCTAAAAAGAAATCCACACAAATGAATCAAAACACAGATTTGGAGGTCATAAACCACCCTCTAGTCTGCTCTCAAAATTATCTTTCTAAATTGAAGATTTTATCATATCACCTCTTTGTTTAAAAATGGTAGAGGAGACTTCAAATCTGATTTTCCAGTGAAATTGAAGTAAGAAATTCCAGTCACTAGCTTAAGACTGGGGAGTCTGAAATCAGCAGATATTTCAAAACTGTCCTTTTTTTTTTTTCTTTTTTTTTTTTTTGATCAGAGTTATTTCTGTTTTTCATTATCCTGTATTTTTTGACCTTCAGACTACATCATCTGTGACAACCTGCATGCCCCATTGGACCAGAAAAGCTCATACAGTTTAGCCTCACTTTATAATAACAGTGCCATTAAAAAGGTGGAGCCAAGACCCTTTACCTTTATGCAATGTGATATGCAGGGAGCATGCCATGCAATCTTTTCTTACATGTGATAACTGGGCATTGGGGAGGGCAAACAAGGAACTAAGTTATGTCCTTGGTGATAAAATAATAAAAGAGTTTGGATCTGTAAGAAGAGATGTTCATTGGGAATAGTTCCATAAGGCAAGTGTATGTGAATTACTGAAAAGACCATTACTGAAAAGACCACACACGCAAGGCCACTTCTTCCATTTCTCTGGAAAGTAATCCTGAACTGTTGTTTATGTGATGAGCATTGTCATTGTGATATGAGGGCAGTGATGGTAATGCGATGTGGAGGAGCAGCTTACTCTGTAGGAATATTTGTAGAATTGTATCCGTCCGATTTAGACAGCAGGGATCAAAGTGCCTGCTTGTTTTGTCAGTGAACACTGGGGCCTGGGTACAGCCTTCTGTGAAATGCAATGACAGGCCGTTCTGTGTTCCACAGACCTCCTCCTGGAATCAAAGACTCTAAGGCACAAGTTGGCAACCAAGTGTCCACATTGAACAGAAAATCCTAACACAGTGTGTCAACATAGGTGGGCATATTTAATTCAGACTGACTCAGCCATCAGATCTGATTAGGATGTGACTTTTCCAAACATGAATGCCAGAAAGAGGTCCTGGAGTTAAATGAGCTATTGATATTTTTTAGGGGTTATGCCACCTTGAGCAAATCCTTTAATCTTTCTAAGTCTTAATTTCTTGTTCTGTAAAGTGGATGAGCTCTTACCTCATAGAGCTACTATAGTGAGAATAAAATTTGGTAACATATTTACTACAGTGTCTGTTCATATTATACCTTTGGAGAATGAAGGTTTCCTTGCCTTTGTCCCTTGGAACTCTGACTGCAGAAGATTAATATTTATAAACAAGATGACATATATAAGAAAAATAAGGTCCAAATGAAGTGACTTGTTTTGCAAGGTCTTTGCATTCTGATCTCCACCAACAGCTTGATTGCACCTACTCTAATGCCATTATGGAACTCCCATTCCAAGTCAGCTGTTTCTATTTCTGACAAGAATAGGTTATATTCCTCAGGAGTTTAGAAGTAGCCAATAAAACAGTAGCAAAGTTTGGTAATGATATTCGCAAAAAAGAAGAATATAGAATTGCAATCAAACAAACCTGAGTTAAAATACCAGCTCTGTCACTTAGCTGCAGTACCTGCTTTGAACCTGAGTGTCCAAGGCTGTAAAGTAAAGATAAAACCTACCTTACAGCAGCATAAAGTGAAGATAAGACCTACCTCAAAGTGGCATTGTGAGAAAACAATGCACTACTGCAAACCAAGCGCCAGACATAATGCATGTCTTATTGCAGTCATTCAATAGATGGTAGCACAAATACTCTTATCGTGAATACCAGTATTCATGAATCACTACATTATTATCATTAATATTCTGTAGAACAATAAAATTTGGCAACGTGGTTGGTGTGCTAATGTTGAATTCACCTGTTCTTGGAATATCTCTGTTTGATTAGTCAAAGAACTTATTTGTGATTCAATTTGCTCACCTGTAAAAATACCCTAAAGTACAAAAACAGCCACCTTCTTTGCCTGGGAAACCTGCTCATTTTAATTAACCTAAAAGGTTTCCAGCGATTCATGTTTGTAAAGCACTTTGACATCCTGAGAATAAGAGGCAATTTAAAAGCAAAGTTTTATTATAACACCTTTTTATGATTATTACTCAAGGGGCTCTCAAGCAAGAGGGAGCTCTGAGAATTTCATATACCTCTTATCTAGGAGAAGGCACTGTATGGACTATTAGAGGGCCATGTTCTCAGGGACTCCCGGAAACTCTTGGAACTCTTTTTCTGTAGCAAAAATGGGAAGAAGAGACAGAAAATATAATAAAAGACTGTAAAATGAGGTATGATATGAGTGTCTTCAAGATCAGTTAAATTCTGATTCCTCCTGCACCTACAAATCAAGTTCAAGTTTGACTCCTGAGTCTATCAAAGAAATACCAGAACTGGGCAGTAAAGTGGTAAAGACTGATTTTATTCCAGACTATTGCAATAGAGGAAAAGATACCTTGATATAAGCACTGGGCTCAATTCTGAATATACCGTGGGCAAGTGGGAAGTTTTAGTCAAGGAGCAAGGTAGGGGTCAGTGAATGGAAAATAACTAAGAGGAAATGTCAAAAATAAGGGGGCTTCTGGTAAAACCTATCTAACTTGAATCTTGCTAAAGACAAGCCAGGGCGATCAGTCATCATGTGGGGATTGTGCCTGGCACAGAGTAGTCCCAACCCAATATTGATTCATCTAGCGATTCAATAAAAATGTAGTAATGACTAAAATCAGGTTTTCTGGGGGCTGCGTTTGACTCATTAGCATTTCCTGTATTGCAATGGGATGATCTTCTTGCCCTATGATTGCCATAGCGACCTTGTGGGTAGGATAGAAGAGGTCACTGTGCAAACACGTTAGCAGTGACAGATGTGACTTCTGTTTGATAATTGGTACCTGAAAAACAGTGGGTCATCATATTAGTTTGACTCAGGACATCTCTCACCAGGCTATTAGCCTTTAGAAAACACAAATCCCAATTAACTTTCATGGAAATTGGATTATTTCCTGCCCATCTGAAGGTGTTCATTTATCCACAAGGAGCTGTACAAGGCAAAGTTTCAAGTATATATATATCCCTTAAAATCATTGTTAAGGCTCCAGCACAAAGATTATATTCTTCCAGATTATAAAGTACCTCCACAAAAATGATATCAATTATCATTTCATAATGGCCCTGTGTGGTCAGCATAGGAGTATCCTAGCATGTAGTACAATACATGAGGTTTGAGGATTAATAACTAATCACATATGGTGCCATCAGGCATGAACCCAGACCTGCCTCATTCCAAATCCTATGTTCATTCCACTACACCATGTGACCTCAATGGTCCTCATTGGATTATCAGCACCAGTCTTATCTTTGAACCCAAAGGAAATGCTTTACATGCTGATCCATATAACATGAGAAGAGGATATAACCTGGCAGGAGAAAATGTGTAGGGCTTCCCTACATGATTAGATTTGTCAAGGGATCCTCGGGATTCTATAAATGGATATTACACATATTAACAGAAAGAGAGAGAACTTTCTACTGTAGTTCAAGCACCACTGTATGCCAGGTGTTTCACAGCTACTCTCTAATTTAACCCCAACTCCTCTGCTAGATGTGCATTATTGTGTCCCACGTGATAGTTGAAGAAATTGATACCCAGAAAGTTTGATTTTAAAATGCAACAATGTAAACAAAAAGAGTAGACCTGAGATTTGAACTTGGCTCCAGTAGCCAAGGGTTTTCTATCACTACAGGTACTTCTAAAGTCATTTAATAAATAATGGAGCCAGTCATGGTTCCTTGGATGCAAAACTAAAGCTTGATTATCTATGCAAATGGGTGTCTGATGGAGAACCAAAAAAAAAAGGTGAGGATCATAGAGAAGATAGAACGGAGGACCAGGCTAAGAATTAAAATCTATCAGGATGATTTTGAAAGCCTCATCAGTGAGAACTTGACAAACTTACCAGTTTCCCACCACTGGAAACTATACTGTTTTCTTCTGTGTTGACTTATCCCAGTCAAGACTAAAGGTCCCAAGAGAGAGATGCCTTCCTAGCCATATTTATGTCACTGATCCAAGCCATGGTTAGAGTATGTTAGTAAGAGAAGAGCTCTGGTAAATGTCTCTTCCAGTAACTTCTTTTAATTTTTATTTTATTTTATTTTATTTTATTTTATTTTTAAGATGTGGGGTACAACTAACTGAGGGTTAGGTACATATGTGATTATTGTACAGGTAAAGTGTAGGTTCCCTTACTGATGTTATGTGCTCCCCTCTCTTGGTCGTGTCCCACTACTGCCAATCCCTTTCTTAGAATATTATGATAAATGTTCAGGGTCCACTTATGATTGGGTACAAGTGGTACTCAGATCTTTGTTTCTGTGATAAATCTCTGAGTATTATAGGCTCTAATTTCATTCAGGTTGCTGCAAAATTCGTAATTTTGTTTTTCTTTATGGCTGCATAATATTCCATCATATAAATGCACCACATTTTCTTTATCCAGTTCACTTTTGATGAGCAGCATGGCTGGCTCCATGTTTTTGCTATTGTGAATAACGCTGCAATAAACATGCATGTGCAGGTATCTTTTTTAATAGAGTGATTTGAGTTCCTCTAGGTATAGTCCCAGAAGGGGGGTTGCTGAGTCATATGGAAGGACGATTTTCAGATTTTTTAAGAAATCACCACACTGTTTTTCACAGAGATTGTACTAGTTTACATTCCCACCATCAGAGTGAACTCTTAAGCCACAGTGGAAGAGGATGTATTCCTAGGTGTATATTCAACTAAGAGCACACTTTCAGGAGAAAGTTCACCTAGATGAAAATCTACATGCTATTAGGAGGGAGAAATGGGTGCAAGAATGACAAATATTCAGGACAAAAATAGGATACAATATCAGTATTTCACAGGGAATACACATAAGGTCCAAAAAAGGTAAAACAAGAATTTAATCAAATGTCTGTAACAATGTACATAAAAATATCAATAAACTGCATTCTATAAATTACATATAATAAAATAGTCATCATTATCATCACCAAAATCATCATTACTATTGTTAGAAGATAACACAAACCGGCTACAGAGCCAGAATACTAGCCTTGATTATTGGACACCTTGCCTAAAATTCTTCTTAACGTGAACAATTTTAGAGGTGTTCCGTAACAGAGTATAGATGGAAAATGTCTTTACAAAGGCAATATCAATTTAAAATCTATCAAAACTCTAAGCTGTGCTCAACTGTAGGACCTCTCTCTTGATTGAAAAAAAATTCCCATATTTTGTAACTCCTTTAGAAATAGATCCATTTCTATGGCCCATGGTCTAGGCTGGCTGTGACCTGCTTTAAGCAATTGAACACAACAGATGTGAAACTTGGTGAGTTCCAGAGCCTTCTACATTTGCTCTTTTGAAGTGTTCCTGTCACTATGTAAGGAAGCCTGGACTAAAATACTGAATACAAACCTTAAAGAAAGAGAAGAACAGTTAGCCCTGGACCAAGGCCCCAGACGTAATGAAGCCATAGTAGACACCCTAGTCCCAGCTGGGGAAGCGTCTACTCCACCAAGTTCCTCAGAGTACCAAGAGGCTGCTGCATGTGGTTATGGTGTTAATAATGACTGCAAGGACACTGGGTCGGGTGGATACCTCTTACCACACTGGAGAGATAACGGAAGAAAATAACCAGATCTGGGCTTCAAATTGTCATGTCAATTCAGTTCTGATGAGAGAACAAGAGTGCTTCTGAGGGAGGCCTAAAAGACTCTCTTATTTCTTGTAGTCACAGGGAATATGAAGCTGAAAATCAGAACTAAAACTTTTTTATTCAGGCCGCAGAATTACAAGAAAAGTTGAACTCACATACCCACCATGTGTCTTATGTGAGATTTAGGGCATCAGTTGGGAAGGAGTGGGATACCAACTCTTTGACTGGACTAAGAGCAAACTGGGAATCTTCAGCTTTACCTGTCATCATCATTATCGTTATGCAAAGAATTTAACACCTTGTATTAAACACAATCTGACATGCTATTTGCCTTAAAAAAAAAAATTATCCCCCTTCCTGGCTCACTGGCACATATATTCCATAGGAGAAAGGACTTTGGTTTGTTTGTTCTATTTATTCATTACCTAAGACAGTAACTGTACAGAGCAGTCACAAAATAAGTATTAAGCAAAAGAGAGAAAGAGAGAAGTGTGGAAAAGAGAAGGAAATAAAGAGGAATAAAAGGGCCACACAAACAGAGAAGATGATTGGAGTGAATTAATTTAAAATTTGTTTATATATCAGGTTTGATAGGTAAGTCCTAGGTAGATAAATCCTTAGATTAGATAGATAAGGAGTAAAAGATCACTTAGTTATCCCTTCTCTCTAATTTTACAAACGCAGAAGCGAGGGTTTTATTAAAATATTACATGATTTTTCCAAGGCAAACACAGAGGACTAGAATCCACCTTTTCTTAGCCTAGCATTTTCAGATTTGAAATAATATGTAATATGAAGAAAAATATGGAAAGCATAAAAACTCTTGCCAGTAGAACATCTCTTTACAGGTACATTGCATTTGTGTGGGGGTCTTTTGTGTGTATGTGTCTGTGTATTTAACATTTACACATATTTATTGAGCACTTACTATGTGCCAGACACATACACATCCCTTGAAGTGTGTGTTATGTATCATCTAGTTTCAATAGGTTTTAAAAGATCAAGTGATTGGATGTAACTGGAATTTAAGTTCAACCTTTCAGATCCAGTATTGATGTATTTTCTACTATATTATCTCATCCTGATGTCCACACAAAGCAAAATAAAACAAAGTAAATAGAGTGTGTGAGAGAGACAAAACAATCAAAACGGAGAGTCTGGAGAGTAGCCAGGTCATTATGCCAGGCAGCCCACAGAAAGCAGGATGTAAAAAGTAATAGATCTTCAATTCACCAAGTCCCCAGAGTAATGAATACCAAGCAAACCATATTGTATCAAAGAGCTGTACTGTGCTGGGGAGTTCCCACTCCCAAGGGTAAAGGTTGATGTGCTCTAGCTGGGTCTTTAATTTGATAAGACAAGAACAGCAATGGAGTTTAGGAGATGGATCGATTTTAATGCAATGCCATTGGCAAATCAGAAAGGACTACATGATGATTCTCAGGAGAACATGCCTGTGTCTCCTCATCCATGTGTGAGGAGGATGGTTTACTTTTAATTAAGTCTGTGGATTCCAGCCCCTATAGCAGATTCTCCTAATGATGACTCAGGATTCACTCTAAGGTTTACATTAAATAAATATAAGGACCCCAAAAGGTCCTGTCTCCAGACATAGTTGTTTGTTTGTGGAGTTGTGTGTGGAAAAGAGATTTAGCCCACGATCTACCCTTATGCCAGGTCATAAAAGTCTCATTTCTTATCACATCTGGGTGAAGTAGATCTTGTGATTTCCCAAAAGTAGAATAGAAAATTAATGTTTCAGAAATAATAAGTAATTGATACAAAAATTAAAATCTTATCTATTCGATTCAAATTTTTTTTACTAGATAATACTGGTTCCAAAGAGGTTCTCCAAAAAGGAGCCAGTAAATATGATCTAAATTCATTAAGTCAGTATCACATGGGGTATTATATGGTTTTTGAGAGACAAAAGCAGGAAATAAAAAGCAAACAAAAGAAGGCATTATGCAATCTGAAATCTTACGTTAAACCTGGAAAACAGGACTTACACAAATAAAACTGCTGATTAGTTAACACAGGATATCTTTATAATCAAAACTGTAATTAATCAAATTAATTCACTTAGCAAATATTTATTAAGCACTGACTAGGGGATAAATGATGCTCAAAGTATTGAGAATAAAGGAGCAAACATAAATAACATGGGAGCATGAAACCCTCTTACTGTGGAGACCAACAACTGTAACACAGAAATATGCTTATGTCATGTAATACTTATGTTACATGAAGATAGCAAAGGGTAAAAGGAGAGAGTCCTGGGAGAGCTATACTAAATATCAGTAATGAGAGGGCATAGACTATATTATAAGTGATTGCAGTCTTTGAGTCTCCAGACCACCCCCCTTCCAACACCTGCTGAGGGTGAAAGACCCCTGCTTGCTGGATCCACTTTTATGGGCTATGGTGAGCTGAATCTGCATCTCCAGCTAATAAGAATGCAGAGAAGCTACATAGCAAAGAGCAGAGAACAGGAAGGGGGATCAGAAAAGGAGAAAAAGTACTTGGAGTGGGTGTTGATTGTTTTTGCAAGATGCAATGCTTAATTTTCTGGGTTAGCTTACGTGAACCCTAGAATGTCCAGATATTTGGTCAAACATTACTCTTGGTGTGTCTGTGAGAGTGTTTTTGGATGAGATTAATATTTGAATTGGTAGACCTAGTAAAGCAGATTGGCTTCCCTAGGGTGGGTGGGTCACATTCAATCAGTTGAAGGTCAGAATAGAATAAAAAGGCTGACTCTCCAAAGAGCAAGGGGGGAACCCTTTCTGTCTGACTGTTTTCCAGCTGGGGCATCACTTATTACCAGCCTCTGAGCTCAAACCGAGATGTTGAACCTTCTTAGGTCTCAAGCCTGACAGCATTTGGACTGGAGCTACACCATTAGCTCTCTGGGTTTGCCAACTGCAAATCTTAGAACTCCTCAGCCTCCATAACCACATAAGCTAATTCCTTATTTCATATTTTCATATACCAATATAATGAAACTAATGTATTATTTAGGTGTATGATTTCATTATCACATGAGCCAATTCCTTATTTCTGTTTCTCTGGAAAACTCCGGCCAATATAGAAGGAAATCAGGAATTGGAGAGAAAGTTCTTGGGAGATAATCACAGTCTACATGGAGATTATTGGCAAGAGCAGAAAGAAAATCAGGATTTAAAAGATGATTTCCTATGTTTTAAGAAAGAATCCCTCTTTACACACTGATCTTTGTCTAGGGAATTTTTCTCAAGAGGCTAAATATATATTTCAATTTCTTCCATTGTGTTGCTGGTGTAGTGCATTTGCCATTTGTCTTAAATAATTATCTAATCTGTTTACTGTGAATAAATGGAGGACACATGAGGCCCAGGTTTATTATGCGAGTAGCTGATATGTGCCAAGCATTAACATTACATGATAAATAGAACTCACAAATGAGGGAGAAAAGCATTCAAATACTTCTCACATAAATAATTAACTTACTACAGTTATATTGTAGTGGAATAAAAGGTAAGTACAGGCCACTAAGAGAGCTCGTGCTGGGGAAAATGACCTGCTCCAAAGTGCCATAAAGGGTTCGTAGCTGACCTGGATTATAGCAGGGATCAAAGGAACAGGGAAGAAGGTAAAGGAGCAGTCTGGAGAGAGGAGCCCGCAGGAGGAGAGAAGGTTCTGAGAAAGGATGGAACTCGGAGCTGCCAAATGGTTGAGAGTAGCTGGCTTTGGGGGTTGAGGGTGGAGCAGGAAGCAATATGAAGGAGGCAGTTCTCTAAGTGGAAACTTGGGAAACATTCAGAGGCCCATGATTCAGGGCCAAGACTAACTTCAAGATCAAACAGTGCTAAGCACATTAAAACCCCTGGCCTATTTAAGCTAAAGAGGAATCTGCTCAGATTTTTTAAAAAACGCTTTCTATTTTTAGAGCAGTTTTAGGTTCACAGCAAAACTGAGAAAAAGGTACAGAGACATGCCATATACTCCCTGACCCTACACTTCATAGCCTCCCCCGTTAACAACATCCCCAACAGAATGGCACATTTGTTAAAACTGATAACCTTCAGTGGCACATCATCTTCACTGAAGTTCATAGTTTATATTAGGATTCATTCTTGCTTGAACCCTAGATGTTGCGTAGTCTATGGGTTCAAACCACAGATGTACATAGGTGTACAAATATGTATAATGATGGTATCCATCACTATGGGAGCATACAGAGTAGTTTCACATTCCTAGAAATCCTCTGTGCTTTGCCTATTCATCTTTTTTCTCCCAGTCCCTAACAACCACTGATCTTTTTACTGACTCTATAGTTTTGCTTTTTCCAGAATGTCATATAATTGGAATAATTCAGTATATAACTTCTTCACATTGGCTTCTTTCATACAGTAACTGCATTTAAGTTTCCTCCATGTCTTTTCATGGCATGATAACTCATTTCTTTTATCCCTGAATAATATTTCATTGTCTGGATGCTCCACAGTTTATTTATCTGTTGAACTACTGAAGGACATCTTGGTTGCTTTAAGTTTTGGCAGTTATGAATACAGCTACTATAAACATCCACTTACAGATTTTTGTGTGGACATACATTTTCAGCTCCTTTGAGTAAATAACAAGGAGCACAATTGTTGGATTGCATAGTAAGAGTATGCTTAGTTTTGTAATCAGTGGTCAAAGTATCTCCCCAAGTGGTTATATCATTTTGTATTTCCAACAGCAATGAATGAGAATTTCTATTTCTCCACACCCTTATCAGCACTTGGTGTTATCAGTGTTATGGATTGTGGCCATTCTAATAAGTATATAGTGGTATCCTTGTTGTTTTCATTTGCATTTCCCTGGTGATGTGTGATGTGGAGTATTTTATCATGTGCTCATTTGCTATGAGTATGTCCTCATTGGTAAAGTTTACATTAAGATCTTTGGCCCATTTTTGAAACCGGTTGTTCTTATTGTTGAGTTTTTAGACCTTTGGGACACCAAGGTTCCTCTTCCTACCCCTACTTAGCAAGAGTTCATTAGCAGTTGACTTAGGTTCAGCCAATCAGTTGTTTTCAATCTCAAAGGGAAGATGTAATAATAGCAGACATTTATTGAGTATGGTCTATGTACTGGACACAGTGCTAAGCACTCTGTGTGGATTATCTAATTTAATTTACACCTCACCTGATGTAATTAATATTACTATCCCCACTGCATTATCCTGAGACTGAGGCCCACAAAGTTTAAGTAATTTAATGAATATCACAAAGCTAATATGTAGAGTGCTGAAATCTAAACCCAGGCACTCTGCCTGTTCTCTGGACCAACACACTCCTACTGTTTCTAAAAAGGGGTCTCACTACAGCACATGGATCATGCTCATTCCTTGGGGTGATCTTGACTAACTATAGACCCTGCCCCTTAGCTTCAGAGGCTCCCGCAGCTTCTGCTCTGTTCTGAATTGAACCTCTACCATATCACTAATTCAACACATTCCTCATATTCTTCCAATTTATTTCCTTTTTTAAAAAAGATGATCATTGTGTGTTCTTATTCACTACCAAGAACCTCGACTGACACACTTCTTGTTGCATACCCCATACACTAAATCTTACTGAAGGAGGGGTGCTTGGATTTTAACACAATTAAACAGCAATTGCCAGGGCAGCAAGAAGATATTTGCAGATCTAAAAGGTGAAAGGTACTGAAGGATGAAAAGAAAGCAACAGTAGTTGCAAATGTTGAGTCATCTGGGAACATTTAGAGTAAGGGCCAAACCTCTGCATGCAGCAGAGTTTTTTAAGAGCAAACCTGAATGGCGAGAAATCACAGGGAAAAAGATGAACATAGAGGTTTGGGTGTTTAGTACAAGGGCAACTAACTCGTTAACGGGAGTATATAGTCTGACTGTGAGTATGCTTACTTACTTTCTAATGACTTTCTTATTTTCACTATAGATAACTACTCCTCAAGAGATGGAAACTATGTGTTATTTATCACTATGACCCCAATGATCTTAGTAGTGCCTGACATAAATAAACGTCCAAAAATATTTGATGAAAAGATGGACTAATGGATGGATGGGTGAAAAAAATGAATGAGTAAATACCAGGAATGAGTTTTTTTTCCAGGACATTCTGGTATAGTCTCTGAGATTTAGGATGTCAGAAAAATAATGACACAGCCCCTATATTCTCCTTCATTCTTGTTTGCATTGCCTTTAATTTTTATAATTAATATAAACTGCATTTAAATTCAGAAAAGTGGTATAAAAAGAAATTATCACTTTGTAGGCATGCAAATTTAAAAATTAGAATTTTATTATAATATGACCCACAATTTCTTATTAAATTTACCCAATCTACTTTTTTTTGTTTTACATGTTCAGTTAGGCATGAAGAAACAGTAAAGATCTTGCCATATCCAATCTACTTTTAATGCAAATCTACTTTTCAAAATTATAGACTAATCTATAGACATTCTACAGATTAAAGAGAAGAAATGAGAAGCTACAGAAGAAAAAAAGTGTCCACAATCAAGAAACAGAGAGGCGATATTAGTTTTCATTTTTTACATAAAAATCCTTTAGTGTCTTATCCATGCCACTATCCCAAAGAGGACTGTATTAATTATCAACACTGGGTAACAAATTACCTAAGGATTCAGCAACTAAAAAACAACAAACATCTATTATCTTATCCCTGGACCCAGGATTCAGATGACTTACCTGGATTTTCTGGTCCAGGGTCTCTTATGAAGGTGCAGTCAAAATGTCAGTTAGGGCTACAATCATCTCAAGGCTCAACTGGGGCTGTAGAATTCATGCCTAAAATGGTTCTCTCCTTTACCTGGCAAGGTAGTAACAGTTGTTGGCAGAGGCCTTAGTTTTTCCCCATGTATCTATCCACAGGCCTGCTTATGTCCTCGCGACATGACAGTTGGTTTTACCCAGAGGAAATGAGCCCAGAGAGGAAACAAGAAGTTACGATGTCCGTTGTGACTGTGTGACCTCAGAAGTTCAGCTCTGCCATTTCCACGATGTACTATTACATGGGTTGCTGTGGGAGAAGACTGCTTCAGCTCATGAATGTAATACAGTATCAGAAGGTGGAAATCATGGGAGCCATTTGGAAGCCGGCTGCCATGAGGACTCCACTCAGAATTTAAAAATGAACCAGAAGAAAGGTACAAGTCTGCAAGACAGAGAGCCAAGGAACTTTCATACCTACTCTCATTATCTCCGTTAATATTATTGCCCACCAGGGTGGCTTCAGCCTGCATTTAGAAATCCCACGTGTAAAAAATCCACCTAAGGAACACATGTTACTTCTGGAATGGTGCTGAAAGTCTATCGATATATATCTGTTATATAAAATATCTATCATTTACATGAGAATATTTATTATAGGTACCCTAATTAATTATTGTCTCACTTTCTCCCATTTAGTTCCAGGTGAAAATAAATAAATAAATAAATGCAAATTATGCAAAATGATGCTCTTCATTATGTAAGACAAGAATTGCTCAATCCCTGTTGTCCACATACCGTCTCAGCCCCACAAACAAAAGATGCGTTTCCTTGTAGTTGGGGATCTGCTCAATTAGTAGAATGGTGAAGATCAGTCCAGGAACTGAGCAGAAGCTAGCGAACTGCCTATGGCTAAGGAGCAGGATCCAGAGTCCAGGTCACTCTATAGGACCAGAACGGTCCTCCTGAGCCCCGTTTCTAGAAACAGTGGAGTGTGATTGTCCAGAGAGCAGGCTATGGAACCAGACTGTCCTGTTTTGGATCCCAGCATCCAACATAATATCTCTGTCATGTTTTCCAGGTTACTTATACTTTATGGGTCTCAGCTTCAGTATCTGCCTAGTGGAGATAATAATAATAATGACTCCACCAGGTGAGATGCAAATTAAATTAGGTAATCCACATAAAGTATGGGGATTTTTGAGACAGTCTTGCCAACCCCACACTCTCCTGATTTCACCAAAGAAGAAGCTGATTCTAAGGGAGGGAGTGTAGTTTTCCTCAAGATAATGCAGATAGTAGACTAAGCCTGAAATTCCCGTGTACTGACTCCGAGGACTGGGGTGGGCACTGAGTTAGTCCGGACAGGCAGCAGAAGAGGAGAATAAGACAGGTAAAACTCCTTTTAAGTTCACTGCTTTTAAAATGGAAAATAATAATTTCAAAAATGTCTTTTTAACAGGTAGCCTAAGTGTTTTAGCCATTGAATTGGCCAAGGTTCTCTTCAAAGGCCAATTCTCCAGGCCAAGAAATGGGCTCAGGTAGAGGTAAAGTGGATTACTGGAATGCAGCCATGTTTCAGTGACCTAATTTCTCCTTCATTCATTCATCAAATAGAAAATGACTGCCCTAGATGCCTCCCTTAAATGGTGACTTTTGAGGGATTTGTCGTCTTAGTGCTACTGGCAGAGGTTATAAAATTACTGTCAAATTTTAGCATCTTCCTCTGCAAAGGACCTGGGAGTTTTTCTATCTGAACCACTTACTAAACAGTGAAAGAAACTGAGGCCAAATATGTTCCAAGATTGCAGAACCAGGCGCGTACTGAGGTCTGACTGTGCACTCTTTCTTCCTCTGTCACTCAGCATGTACTTTTGAAAAGGGGGTGGAGGATTCTGTGAGCATAGATTTAGTTTAAGTCCATCTGGATGAGTCTCATTTTGTGTTATTGTGGCTCCACAGAGAGCACCGCTAAATTTAGAATCAGAAAGGATGAAAATAATGAATTACTATGGATGAACTGTATGTCAGGTACTCAGTACTTGTCCCATGAACAGCCCGTGTTCCCCATAAGATTGCAGACTCCACAAGAACAAGAATTCTGCCCATAGTTTCTCCCTTTGTGTTATTAGCTCTCAACCCAGGGCTTAGAATGTAGTAGGAGTCCAATAAATGTGTTGAGTAAATGGTCTAACTTAAACCTTAAGACAGTCAATGAGCACTGAGTTATAAATGAGAAAATTGAGGCTCAGATTCATTGAAAGATGTGTTCAAGTCATTCAGAGTATAAATGACTTGAACGCATAGAATAAAGACAGGGACTGGAAGAAATTTTGTGACCTTCAGAAAGAAGATGTCCTTGGGGCATCTATTTTATGATAGATATAAGATTGCTTCAAATCCAACAAATATAGTGCTATTGGTACATAGGCCCTTTCAAAGTGATTCAGAGGTTAAATATATCCCCAAGCAGTTACATTTGCCCCACCTGTTTGCTCAGCAAATTCTCTTACATCGTGGACAGGATAAATATAAACTGCTGTGAGTGCTTGGTCTGTACAATTGTCACAGATTTCAAAGTCACTAAAGTCCAAATTAACCAAGGTTTCATATTCTATAAATTCCAAGCACTTGGTCTGAGAGCATTTCTTAAGATTCTGGCCAACTATGTAAAATGAAGCAGGATATAGTTGAAATAATAGCAAACAATAATAATAACACAACAATTACAAAGTGCCAGCTCCTGTCCTGAGAGCTTTACATGTAGTATCTATTTTAGTTCTTAAAATGAACCTGTTTGATGTTGTTTTTATTATTATTATTCCCATTTTACAGAAGAGGCAACTGAGGAAGAGAGACATATCTCAGCCCAACAGAGCAATTACTTCTATATTCTGACACTACTACTTCTTGCCCGGCTTTATTCTCCTTGTGAAAAGACGGGTGGGTAGGAGGGTATATGGGCAGATGGATGAATAAATGGATGGGGGAATAAAAGGATGGAAAGAGACAGAAACCAACTAAATGTGTACCATCACTATGGAGGCATGGTTTCTAAGTACCAACTACATCCATAATTCCCAGTGTGGATAGCTATTGTAGGAGCTGAATCATACTAGGTTTGCCGAGAAGGCTTAAGAATGGTGGTTATGTGTACAGGTGCTGAAATTGAATACATAACCTCCATATGCCAGCTCTACACCTACATGCTGTTTGCCTTTGTATGGGACTTTTCTGAGCCTTAATTTCTGTTCTATAAAATGAGAAAAAATATTATTCAGAAGAGGGTATGAGGATCAAACATCATGCTGGCATATAGTATGTGGTCAGTATGTGGCCCATATGTGTTGAAAGAATGAGTGAGCTGGTCAACAATCTTATTGAAACATGTTCATAGTCATTTGTTTATGTGTGGTCTATGGCTATTTCAATGGGTATTTCTTATTTTATGGTTTGAACTGCACAATTATCCAAATGCAACAAAACTATGAAAATCCCCGGATTTATATTTCAAACCCTCATGTGTATCATTGGATATGTAGTTGAAATATTCCCAATTCACTTACATTCAAATCATCAAAATGAATTAAGACCTAATTGTAATTTACAGGGTCAGATAATCTTCCTAATCCTTTGTACTTTTGAACTGCAGAATTGTAGTTGGCCAAAACCAAGTGCATTTCTTTCTTTTTTGTTTTTGTTTTTCTTTTTTTCTGTTGGTTCTTATCACCATTCAAAACAAATGCATTTTTAAAGAGGGTATGGGGAGAGGGGTGGGGGCGAATTTTCACTGAGGGACTACAAGGTTAGGACAGGGTCTTAGCTTCTTTGTGTTTGCTACTTCTATTTAATCCATGCTCCTACACTAGGGAGAAGGTATTATCTAGTGCTTAAATGACAAGTCTTTGCCCTAGAGGTCATGAAGCTTATGAGTGGTAGGTTTATCAGAGGCTCCTATGAGCAGATCTTCTAATTCCAAGGTAGTAATTATGCATCCAACTAAAAAGAAACAAGAACTCTTCAAAGCTTTCATAGGATTCATCTTCACTAGAATATACACCAAATGGTGGTTTCCCCACATTCCCCTGAAGGTCTCTAAAAGCACATTTTTCTGTATCAAAGGGAAGATGAAAAAGACATTCATGTTGTAAGGAGAAGCAGAGCCCTCACCAGTGTGCTCTACATACATCAGTACTTAGTCAGATGAAGGGAAAACTGAATGGTGTAGACAGAAACCCCCCTCCCTTCCTTGAGTCATACCCCATTTCTCTCATCTCTGACATGGAAAGATGAAACAAATGAAGGGTCAGGAAAATCATCCTAGGAGGCTCTGGGGAGAACAAAACTGGGACAACAAAGAAAATGTGAGAGAAAAAAATAAAAGGAACAAAAAGAAAGCTTTAGATATAGAATTAAAAATACAGGTGGTAAAAGAATAGGCAAAATGTCTCTGGAAAGGAAGGAATTGTAACCAAATCTCCAGGCTAGACCTCGGAAGACATGTGAGAGCCAGACAAAAAGGAAGACGGCACAGAACAGAAATGTGTTCCAGTATAAAGAGGGAAGGAAGGACTTGGGGATGTGGGGAATGAGGCGAGGCCCCAGGCTTCTCCATTGCCGGGTGCCTGTGAGAGCCATATCAGAGAAGCTGGAGCTGGTGCAGACCGTGGGAGGTGCTGTGAACCATAGCAGGGTCTTCTTGTCACAGCATCTAGGCCAGAGTTTCTCAAAGTGTGATACTCAAACCAACTGCCTCAACATCACCCCAGATGGTTGCTAAAAATTCAGATCCCAAGCCCTTCTCAAGTCTTAGCAAACTGGCATGACAGAATGCAGATGAGCATGACACTACCAACTCCAAGTGATTCTTGTTTACACTGAGCCAATGACTCTTTAGCTAGGCACTGGGGAGACATGGAAGGGTCTTTAGCAGGAATTTGACATCCATGTTTCATTTTACAAGGATTTTCACCATCGTGTATGCTTTACAGGATTTATAACAATTGTCCATTCCATATGTAGATTATACATTCTTATGAGCACATAATAACTTACTTATTATAAGTTTACACACTAAACTATAAACTCCATAAAGGTAGAAACCTTGACTTTTTCAGTTCACTTGTGAAGTCCTAACAATTAGTACAACGGTGGCCTGTTTCATATGGCAGGGATTCAATATTTATTGAAAAAATAAGTAAACAAATACACAAATGAATGCACTCTTACAGGAATCAGAATGACAGGTAAGAGGATGGAGATCTGAGGCAAGGTAGGGAACTTGGAAAATCTAGATGAGAGGATTATGACCTGAAATAACATGGTCAATGTTACTATGTGGAGGAGGAAACTGAATCTAAAAATTCTGAAAAAGATTTCCTGGATTTGGAAAGGGTGGCTACTAGGCCTTAAAAGGGAGTGGGCGTGTCCAGAGAATTCCATGCTTCCTTTCTGGCACCAAATCTACTAAAAATCTGCCCACCTTCTATTTGTGTAAATAAAGCTTTATTGAAACACAGTCACAGCCACTTGTTTATGTATCGTCTATGACTGCTTTCTCACTATAAGTACAGAGTTGAGTAGTTGTGACAGAGACCATATGGCCTGAAAAACCTAACATATTTACTATCTATCCGACCCTTTTACATAAAATGTGTGCCGAGCCCTGATTTAGGGGCTCATTTAATTTTTTGCTGTTTTAGGAGTTACACTGAGTTCAGAGGGAGTATCAAATGATAATTCTCCACCAGCACACTGCTAATTTAAGCAGAGGAAAAGTGAAATATGGGATTTCTGACTCGCAAAATTGCCAGTATGTACTGGGGCCACATAGTGCAGGGGTGTGAAATTCCTCATACAGAGAAGCCCAGGCACATACAGCAGAGCCTGGGCTGCTGAATCCACACAGCACCCCCACACCACCCCCAAATCAGCCCAGAAAGAAAGGAATTGGGAGTGCCTTTGGAAATATGTGATGAAGAAGAATGGGACTTGGCAGGAGTAGTCACTAGTAGAACAATCAAAGAAGGACATTACAGGACCCAGGCCATTTTTCCATTAACATCAGCAGGCTCCAAAAGTGTCAGTTCTTGGCCATTAAGAGGATTTGTTGATATTGTTCCAGAACCACTTTCCACAATTGCCAAAATGCTATAGGGGAAGTAACGCAGATAAACAAGGCTGAAACAGTGGAGAGAAAGGCACAAGGCAGGCACAAGGTGGCGGTGGTGGGAACAGCTATAAACCTCAAGGGCTGCAGGATTTTGAAATCATAAAACTGAAAAGGCACTTCAAAAAATATTCCAAATCCTTGCCCAGTCTGTCACTAGAGAGGATTGTTCTCAGATTAGTGACAGCCATGAAGATCTCTAATGCCTTATCCACAATCTCCTTAAGGACCAGGGCCATCATGACAGACAGACCGTTTTGATACAATACTCAGATTTGGGAGATGGCGATAAATGGTCAGTCTCACCTTGTCTCATCCTCTTTGAAGATAATTCCACCCTGAATCTCAGCTTTTCACAGACTCTGATTCAAATCCGAACTGAGGTAGGGCTCAGATTCCTGAAGAGGGACCTCTGACATTCTACAGTCAAAGATCATACATTTAGAGAGCTCAGAATTTTCTGTTTGCTCTTCCAGTCAGTGTAGAGCAGTAAGAACTGGAAAGACAATATTTGGGTTCCATTAAAAAATATGTAATAATATAAATAAATACATACACACATACATACATAAATAATAGATAAATAAATAAATGTATAAATAAATAGATAAATAAATATCTGTAAGAGTTACTTTAACATAGAGCTTAGACATGGACCCTGTTTGATACCAGGTGATATGAGGTAGTTACTTCATACATCCTGTGTTCTTTTTCTTCAGCTATAAAATGAGTATAACAAGAGAATTTCCCTTCTGAGTTTGATGTAAGGATTAACTGGCTTGATATATGCAAAAATACTGTGACTGGGTTGGGCCTATAGGAAGCATCCTGTAAGTATTAACTATTGTTTCTTTGTAGTACCAGTTGTTTAAGCCTTTATTGTGAGTGATGCACTGTGCTAAGCAGTTTCTGCTCATTAACCATTCCATTCCACTCATTCTTTCATTCATTTCCATTATCACATTGATTTCCAGAAGTCAGGTGCAATATCTGAATTTTTCAGCTGAGGACACTGAAGCACAGGTAAGGGACACAATTTTTTCATAGGCAAACAGCTAGTAAGCAGTAGAGCCAGGAATGAAAGATTCCATGGACTGTCTGGCTTCAAAGTTTATAAGGATGACAATCCAGAGCCACACTAAAGTGCCTGAGACACCCATAGTCCTAGGAGATAAAGCCTCCCGCCAAATCCAAAACATTAACCTAGAGGATTAGATTTACCCACGCCTATAAGCGGAGGAGAGAATGTGACACAGCAATGGTCCCAGAGCCAACTCACACCAATGGAGTCTTAACCAAAACATGGCAGGTGCTACTGGCTATCTACCCAAGTGCCATTTGTTCTTAATTTCTCCCTCGTGTGCTTGCATTGAACTATAAAGACTTGGGAAAAGAAGACAGTTAGTCATTTACTTCCACAGCATTACTTCCACACTAGTTAATGTGTCCATGTGATCATATTTTGACACACAAAAGTATAAATATTCTGAGAGGCTTCTGGAAAGATTTTTTTGTTTTGCTTTGTTTTCAGTTTAGAGACAGAGAAGGGAGGAGAGTATCTGAGGCTGCACTCCTCTTTCCTTCTACCTTGAACACAGATGTGATGTTTGGAATTGTGGTCATCATATTACAACAACGATGCAACTAGGCAATAGCTAAGGATGGCAAAGAGAGCTACATTTCAAAAATAGCAAATTGATCCCTTTTCATAAGTTTTTGAGTTTTGGGTTTTGTTTTTGGTTTTGGTTTTGTTTTAGTCAGGAATTTGTCACCTCTAATAAGTTAAGTAAATAACAGTGGAAGCCACCATTAGTCAAGTACACTATACCTTAAAGCTAACAGAAATTCTAACTGACACTACAAGACAGCTCAGATCTGCAAGAGTATTAAGTACACACACTGAGCCAAGCAGTAAACCAAGCACTGAGGACGCGTCCTGGGAACCAAAGAAACAATTCACTCTCTGGGATACCAGTTCTCACTGGTAAAATGAGGAAATACATCCAGCTGTCAGCAATGGTCCATTTCAGTTCTGAAATTTTATGAGTTTTTGTAATGAGACGATACCACAGAAGATTTGGGAAGCCCTGTGACATGGTGAAGGCATGGTACACATACAAGAAATTGCCAGAAAAATCATTTCAACATGCCCTCAGAATTAACACTTAACTTCTCTTGGTTTTGAAGTCCACCACAAGGTATGCAAGTGAAATTTTAACCAATACCCCATTTCTATGGGGCTAGTGTATTTAGAACCCTTATGAGTCCTACACATATCTCATTTTACCCTGATGAGAACACTGTGAAATGAGCAGGATTTCTCAATTTAACAAAATATATGGCTCAGACTTCAAAAATCTAAGTAAGTCATCCAAGGACTGCACAGTCAACTGTCTTGGGTTCTAAGCACAGGCCTGCCTTCCTCTACAAGTCATGGCCACCCTGGCACTGTCCCTTGATCCTTTTAGAACCAGCATGTATTTGAAAATGATCTTCTTTTCATTGTATTCAACTCACTAGGGTGGGAAAGAATTGCTAATAAACACCTACCCAAAGTAATGTGATTCATGTGGCTGTCATTCTGCCAGAATGACACAGATGAACTGTCAGCCTTCTTACAGAAGCCTGAGTCAACTTAATGACCAGCTGAGTCAATTATCCAAGGATGGCTTGATAGATAATGACAATAACAATAATAATAATAAATTCATCCAATGTAAATACTTTCAGAAACAAAGAAAAAAATTGTAATGCTTTGTCTTCCTTTCCTTTCCATTGATTTCTACTTTATCATATACCAAAGGCCATGTGGGGACAACACATTCTATTACTATTGCATTCATTTTTGTTTTTGTAGCTTTGCAGAATATTTTCCTGTTTGGTAGAGCAAGTCATATCCAAGTTCTTTCAAGGATTTAAGAGGGCGGGGATTAAGTTTCCAGTGTTCTGCTATAAACAAAGTCAGCTCTGAGCAAGGCAGTTTTACTACTGAGCACATATTTGTAATGAGAGTCAAGAAAGAACTCTAGAGCTGTGGGTTTCCAGTCCTCCAGAGACCCCACGGGTCCTAGAATGCTGTCTGGAAGCACAGAGAGACAAAGGGTAGTGTAGAAGCCAGGACTACTGAGTGAAACTCTAGACTCCAGCTCATGATTCAACCCCAGTATCTCTCCTCTCTGTCCGCTTTCTATATTGGAGTTTTCTGTTCAACGTCATTTGAAAAACAGGGAGTTGGTACTGTTTCATAAGTATAAAAAAGATAACGCTAGAAAGTGATCCATCTGGCAAGGACTAGCATAAAATATAAAGAAACAAAATGGGTCAAGATGCTGAAACAAGAGGAGAAGGATCCCGAGAACACCTGGAGGTGGGCGCAGATTAGGACAAAGTCACTACTCAGCCCCAGCTGGCTAAGAGTTTCAGCCACAGCTTCTCTGACATATCTGAGTGGTCAGTATCTATAGTTTGCTCCATAATCTCCTCCAAAAATTAACTAATACCAGGCTGTTTACATAAAATTTTAAAAATAATTGGAGTACAAAGTAATAATAAATTATTTCCAGAAGAACATAATATTTTTGTAATTCCAGTCCACTGGTACCTCTGCTTTAATAAATAAAGTTGAAGATGAAAAAAATTTCAGCCCTAAAAGAAAGTCTCTATTTCTGAAATTTTAGAGAAAGACATATATTGAGTCCTTGCTTCATCAGTTTCTGTTGTTAAGAAGGCTGGGGAAAAGAGAGATAGACAAGAGATAGTACTTTCAAATGTCCTAAAATCTAATGCAGATGAAAAGGCCAACTATCAAATAATCATAATTCAAAGCAGAAGATACACGGTAAGAGTAGAGACAATAAGAAAGACAGGGTCAGCCAGGAGTTAGAAAATGGAGAGACCACTGAGTCAAAAATTCAAGGAGAATGGGAGAGAATTATAACAGGAAAGGTGGGAGTGGAGTTTTCCTGATAGAGCAAAAGAACAAAGAAAAATAAATCAATATATCAAAAAGACACCTGCACTTGTATGTTTATCACAGCACTATTCACAAAAGCAAAGATATGGAATCAACCTAAGTGTCCATCAATGGAGGAATAAAGAAAATATGTTACATTTACACAATGGAATATGATTCAGCTATTTAAAAAACAATAAAATCTTGTGTTTTGCAGCAACATAAATGGAACTGGAATCCATTATCTTGGGTAAAATAAGCCTGGCACAGAAAGTCAAATATCACATGTTCTAACTCATAAGTTGGTGCTAGGAAAAAACGTGTACACATATGTAGAAAGTGGAAGGACAGACAATGGAAGCTCAGAAGGGTGAGCAGGCGGATGACGAGAAATTAGTTAATGGGCACCCCGTATGCTATTCAGATAGTGGATGCCCTAAAAACACTGACTTGACCACTATACAACTTATGCATGTAAAAAAATTCCAATTACTTTATTAACGTGGAAGGAAGGGAAGGGAACAGAAGAGAAGGTGTAAGGGAGGGGAGAAGGATAGGAAGAAGGAAAAGAAGAAAAGAAATCACAAAGCCATGGTGAAGCAGGAAAAGTCTGGATCGCAGCCCTACCACCTTTTGGCTGAGGGGCTGTGCCTGGGCTCCTCTGTGTAAATGGTTTTCCTGGATGTTTTGAGAATATCATGACATTATTCACCCTGCAGGAATCCAGGGTGGGGAGACTTGAGTTGGACACCTAAGCATTCCTGAAGAGAAAGGTCCAGGACGAGACATTAATATGTAAAGAAAGGCCCATTGGTAGAGAACTTCTTTGAGAGATAATAATAATTATTATTATCAAAATAACCAGCATTTATAGGACACTAAAAATAACAAGTATGCTGTACCTTTGAGTTGCATGATCTCATGTAATTCATCTACAACTGTATGAGTATTTGCTACCTATTTTAATAGAAAAAGAGACTGAGGCTCAGAGAGCTTAAATATCTGTATTCACTCACTTTGTTATCAGATATTATTTGACTGGCAAACCCACACAATAGGCATTTCTACACAGTGAAAATGAAGACAGGAGTAATGTGAACATCAATCTTAACTTCAAGAATGGTAGGAAGGTTGCAGTCTAGCTGGGAGAATTGGAATCCAGGGGAGGTTGGAGTCTAGGGGAGATGGCTGAGACAGAAGTAACCAAGTAGCTATGTGAGTTGAACATGATTCTCAGGATGGGCTCATCACTTCCTCCTGAGATGCAAATGGACCCCTCCTTGATCTGCATGCTTAGCTCACCAAATAACCCCCTTTTCAGATCCAGAATTCCAGGCCTCCAGAGAGCTTTCACCAACAGGGCACAGGAACCAAGAGGAAAAAAGAATACCCACCCCCTTGGAGCAGGAGTTCAATTTGCATCTCTGAGCCCTCTGGCCTCAGAGACATGTATAGACAGGGTCCTCTGCAGTGTCTTGTAAACACTTGAAGGGTTAACCATAGAATTTTGGATGAGATGAATACTCTAAGAAAGGAGGAAAGATAAGAGGTTTACCAAAGCTACAGTGAAGTTATGAGATGGAAAAAAACAGAATGGAAGGATTTCAGGATATTCTGCCATCGTCCCAACAGAGATCCTTGCGATTGGATGGCAGTGGGCCCACTGCCCAGAACATCAGAACAAAAAAACAAGTCAGCATATATCCTCACGGGAAAGGCATCCAATCATTCTGTACTGTTGCATTAAGTGCACAGACTGCATTGCTCTCTATGCTGGGCCCAAAGTGTGGCACTCAGCGTGATAGACACTGTCGCCTTCCGTACCTTAGAACTTAGCCTTGACCTGGCCATACTCGTATTATAACACTTTTCCAAGTGCAGAAGAATACATTCAAATGTTCAGAAGAACTATCGGCCATACTCATTATTTAAAGAACAATGAATGAAGCAACAAATTAGAATCACAGACTTGAGGGTAATTTTGCAGTTAAAGAAATCAGAGGCTGTTGTTTCAGGAGACAAACTGACAAGTCAAAAGCAGGAAGAGAAAAGGATACACAAACTGAACCAGACTCTTGTGGTATCCAAGTCAATAGTGGGGCACTATTTAGGTAGATCCGAAGTAGGGGAAAGGAAGGAAGCAGCTCTCACTGAAGTTGCATATAACAGATGTTTACACTCAAAGACCATCTGTCCATTGTTCTTCATTATCCTTTCCTGGAGGATATCTACAAAGTGCCCACTCTGTACCCATCCCTACACTAGAATCATTTGACCAAATGTCTCATGCAATCCTCAGATTCCTGTGAGGAGTTAATCATATCCCCAATTTATAAATTAAGTATCTGAAGCTTCAAGGTCAATCACTTTGTCCTAAGATCACACAGTAATTAACGGGTGGAATAACAAGAAGCACTCAGGGCTGTTCAACTCCAATTACTTTGTTGTTTTCATTCTGTTGAACTGCCTTTCTAAAATCCCCTCTCATGCCTGTGAGCTCATTCTAACCAACCCAAAGTGCAATCATCATTCTTTGGCTTATCTTAGTGTTGTCACTTGAGGCTTGTGTCCTTGCCCAGTGCATTCTTTGCTTAATGTAATTGCACTCAGCTAGCAGAAAATCCAGAAAACCAGCCCTGCAAACAGCAAAAAACCTTTCCTTCTCACCTGAATCTGGCTTGCACCTAGCCTCCTGCTAATTCCTTAGGTTCACCTGGCCGACTTGTGGCTCCACAGCCAGTGCAAGCTTCACCTGATCTCTTAAACATAACCCTTGACTTTAACCTGGACACAGTTTGTTCTGCCCTTTAGCTGGGAGACCTCCAGGTCTTGCCCATATGCAGAAGTCCCTATGAGTCAAGAGAAGATTGATTGAACTCTGCTATTGATACCTCTCATCTAGTGCTGAAACTAAGACAGTTCAAAGCAAACAAGAGAGCCACACTGTGACCCAGTTAAAGAGAGTGGGTCAGAATCTCGGTCAGGAAAGATAAATAGGTCAGTGTCAGGCTGAGAGTGAAGCAATTTTGGAGAAAATAATGGAAAAGGGCCTGTGAGTAGACAAGACCAGGAATAAATGCACCAGAAAGGGCAGTGCGACCAGGTGGGCAGCTGGAACCAGAATCCGAGATTCAGAGTGAAAGAAGTCACCACAATGTTCACTGAGGATGCTTATGCAGAAGAGCTGATGCATCTGTTCACTCGTGTTTGCTGGAGAAATTAATGACAGAGCAACAGAATTTAAAAAGAACGATATTGTGCCTTACAAGTGAGAGGTAAGAAAGTTTTATGTATATGCCAATGGAATAAGAGTGGTGTATCAGAAACCATTCTCTTTTTAAAGCTTTTAGTTAACTACATACAGTGTTGGGATGTTCTGTTTAATTTACTATATGTGTAGTTAAGGAGACAAGAGAAAAGTTTTGCATCAACCTAAGTTGTTAAAAGTTTCTTTTTTCCTTAATAAGTATGGTGTGGTAACTTTATAAAAATCTTGCTTTAATGATTCAGGATTAGGCAGTTGTGTCACCAGTGAAGTGCTGACTATGAACACATGGAAATATGGATTAAGGAGGTGTGACAATGTGGGAAGAAGAGAAGCAGATCCCAGAGCTAAAGATGGTGATAAAATATCCTTTTTGCTTGTTTTTCCATAACTCATCTTCTCACTCAAAAGACAAACTCCAAATCAGTCCTTGGTCACTAAAAGTTCTATGTAATCATTGTCCTTGCCAAATATTGATTGGAAGATCTTATCTGGTATGTGCTATAAATGTGTACAAGAAACTGAAGAACATAGTCTGTGATTCACTACATGCTACCTTATACTAGTTGCTGTTCAATGTAACCCGAACGTTCACCTGAGGGAGAACAGAACTATAACCTTGAAAATTGTGAGACATGTTAAAAACATCCCTGAGACATAATTGCCAGACTACTCAGAATTTATTCAAGATTCTATGTTGTCAAATATGGTAGTCACTAGCCATGTGTGGATATTTTAATTTAAATAAGTAAATTAAAAATTAAAAATTCACTTCCTGAGTTGTACTAGCTATATTTCAAGTGTTCAAGAATTACATGTGCCTAATGACTACCATATAAGACAATGTACATCAAATATTTTCATCATTCAGAATGTTCCATTGCACAGTATTGCCATAGACTTAACTTCCAGGTTTTCTGAAATACAGGAGACAGAGAACTAAGGTAAGTGACATTATAAAGAAACAATGAGACAACTCCAGCATGTTGAAATTTTTATAAGACAACTGGTCTCGACTCTCAAACAGTCAATGTCACATGGGTAGAGGGTTAAGGAAAATTCAGAGTAGTGTTCCTGAGTTAAAGAGAATAAAGACGTAATGTTAAAGAAATGCATATACTTTGATTGGATTCTGCTTAAAAATATCTATAAGCAACTTTCTTGAACAAGTGGGGAAATATGAATGTGAAGTATTCATTAAATGGTATTATGAAATATTGTTAATTTTCTTCAGTATAGTGATGTCACTGGAATCTGATTGGAAAATGCCTTACTCTCAGGAGAAGCTTGTTGAAGTATTTGAGGTGTACTATCTTTAAGTTTGCAACATATTTTCAAATGCTCTAGAAAAATATCTGCATTCATACAAGAGGGGGACCCCAAAAACACATAATTCATTTCTCAAAAAATTGTGTATTTATTCTTACATGTTTAAACCTCAATCACCTTCAAAGTTCTCTTTCTTTGATGCAATGCATCTATTGAGATGCGTTTTCCAAAACAATGTTTGAATTTGGCAATTTTGATGCCTTTTAGTGCTTCAGCGATCTTCTGTTTCTCCTCTTCCACATCAGCAAACCATTTCCCTTTGATAACTTTTTTCATGGGGAGGAGGGAATTTGCTCTGGGTGAGATCAGGTGATTAGGGAGGGTGGGGCAGAGGGATCATGCCATTATTGGTCAAAGACAGTTGAACACTCAGCACAGTGTGGGCAGGTACACTCGTAAATCATCTATCATGAAATGGGCAAATGCATTGAGAGCATCTCAAAAAAAAAAAAATCACTGAAGCCGTACACACCCTCTCACAACTCTAGCTGGTGCACTGATGCCAGTGAGTTCTTAGACCACTTACCGAGCAGGGGAAGCCTGTACTACAAGGGGCCCACCCTTCAAAAAAATAATTTCTGTTTTTTGTTTGTTTGTTTGTTTGTTTGGTCACCCACATATATGTGCACATGCTGATAAAACAGATGTTACAAAATGTCAACAATTCTTAAACCTGGGTGTAGGAACTATGGATATTCATTGTGCCTTTCTTTAAATTTTCTGGATGATTGAAATTTTTCATAATAATTTTTTTGTGTGAAACACATCCCTATGGAATTTTCAGAGCCTGACATGTGTCAAAACTCCACGGTAGTTTGTATTTGAAATCTCTTTTTGCTTTCCTTACCTAGTAACGCAACAGTTTTATTCCTCTAACACTATTTTATTTACATGGGTGTCAAGGAGATCAAATGAGAGGGATAATGTTATTGTACCTTCTGAGTCATCAACTGTTCATTCTGTATGACTCATTATCCATGGACAGAAGAAAGCCTGCACATTTCACCAACATGAAATTTTCAACATCTCCTAATCCCAAACCAATCAATTTCATTATAATTTCACTTGACTAACTTTATTCTCCTCCTTCCACTTCTTTTTTCTAAACAGGGTGTTAACATTTACATGAAATATTTATGCTTACCCATTAAATACTAGGTATCTCATTATCCTGTATCTATCACAACTCATTTTTGACTCAGCCTCCTCTAACAAGAAAGCGTCTCATAAACTTCAAAACTGAAAGTAGAAAAAATTATAAGCAAATATATTAATTGAAGATTAAGAGTTATTCCCCCATGTCAGGAAGAGAAGAGGAAACCATAAAAGGTAATTAAGTTCCTGGGATTAAGGAACTCAATGATGGAAGGTTAAAAAGGAACTAGCATGGGATTAGACCTAGGAAAGGAAAGATAAGACATTTTGAGAAAGCAACTATTTGAGCAAGATCCAAAGTGACAGCTGATTTAATATAAAGACTATGTTGATTGGGAACCTTGAGGAAGAAGCAAATATTTGTGTGGCATTTTAGGAACTAAAGAAGAGAAGTAGGAAGAAAATTTTCAGGAAAACCAAGTATAAAGTGCACCTAATAAAGCTAAACAAAAGATTACTCTGATCCCAAGAGATGGGTATAGAGCCCCTTGCCTATGAATCTCAAGTATGATAGATTTCTCGATTAATTATGTCACTGCATATGTCTTGAGGAAATATGGGATGACACAACAAATGAGGGATTATAAAGCAGACGCCATCTCTCTAAATTGCTATGCTAATACTACATTACTGAAGGGGTTGGGAATTTTATTTTTGGCTTTTTAACAGGATTTTGTGACAGTCTCCAACATAGAACTCTCAGCATATCCTGAAACTGGCAGCATTAATTGGGAAAACATAATAAGATATGCAATGAAACTAGCATGACACCTGACATGTATGCATTAATTAATTCACTCACCAGTTATTAATTCAACAACTCAGATGTGGTGGCCAGTAGGCTAGAGGCCGGAATTCCAGAGATTAGCAAAGGCGGCAAACACATTCTCCTCCACATGGAATACGCAGCCTAATGAGAAAGGTAATACTAATTACAGACATTATTTTAAGATTTAAGATAAGGATAGCTGTTATGAAAGATATAATAGCTGAACGGAAATACAGAAGACACAAGAACAGGCAGAATGGCTGGATGCAGTGGCTCAAGCCTGTAACCCCAGCACTTTGGGAGGCTGAGGCAAGAGGATTGTCTGAGCCCATGGGTTCGAGACCAGCCTGGGCAACATGGTGAGACTTTAGCTCTACAATAAATCACACACACACACACACACAAATTAGCCAGGAGTGGTAGCGCTTGCCTGTAGTTCAGTTACTTGGAAGGCTGAAGTGTAAGGATCACCGGAGCCCAGCCAGTAGATGCTGGGGTGGTTGGGAGTGTGCCACTTCACTCTAGCTTGGGCGACAGAGTGAGACTCCAACTCAAAAAAAAAAAAAAAAGAACAGGAAGAGGCCCCAAGACAGGAGAAAGCATAGCTTTGAGAAAGTGTTTTCTAAACATTTAGAATACATCTCACAAGCAGATAAATAACATATACACCCATATATACAGACATAAATATCATAGTCTATGTATTATTTATATGTGTACATTATGTAATATCTTAGGTGGCAGTATATTTAGAGGCTGGAGCTCACTGTGGATGTAAGTGCAAACCTTTACTTCAAGTAGTCTGGTTGATAATACTTTATAATGTATTTTAGAATTTAATGAGATCAAATTTGTTTTTTAACTCGTGATATGACGAAAAAGCTTCTACTTGATTTCCATTCATAGTGTAATTATCGGTATTGTCTTCAATCTGTGGTTTCCTTGTAGAAGTCTTTCAAAGTCACTTGTTCATTTTGTGAAGGCTGTTTAATTAAAACTAAAGACTATAATCCACAAATCTACATAACTGGACCCAAGAAACAACATATTGTCACAATAAGCTGAATTTGAAAGAGACAAGTCAGGATACCACTCCAACTTGCCTTGTTTGGAGTCCCCTCTTCCCTTAGGATACTTGTCATATGGCATGTGATATCTGACCAATGGATAGGTAAAGACATCAAATCATGAAGAATTTTAAATATTAAAAGGCCCAATTTCTTACTTATTATTTTATAATTGCAAAACCAATAGAAATAAAAGTTCTAGCATTTTCTGTCTGTGTTCCAATTAACTCTTTTAAGGATTCCCTGAAATGGGTGCTTCTCACTCTGGAAACCACTGTTTTGGGAAATTAAAGTGCAGAGAGTAGGGGATAAGTGATCGTATGGGGCTGAGAGGTGAACAGGTTGTGGTGTATGCTCTAAGTCTTGAGGCTACTGCAAAGTCTTTCTAGGGTTCCTAGGAAAAGGTGGGAGAAAGCAGTATTTCATCTCTGAGAATGACAAATATACCACAGATTGGGGGCAGGATGTGGCTGATATAAGTGGGGAAATCAGGAGATTATGATTGCCACAGAGTGGAGAGATTATGGTGGCCTCACCTGAGTTAATTAACTAGGGTTAGAAGAGAGGAAGAGGGTCACCATTCTGAAGTAAGAAAGTATATTACAGGAAACAAATTCCTTGAAGAAGCAAAAGAGGCTAGAATCTAGAGCAGTAGGGAATAAAGAGGATTTGGACTTGGAAAGAGACCCATTCTTTCCAGCCATTCTTTTCCACCTGTGTTGTGGTGGAGCGTGTGAAGATGGAGAAAAATTAGGATAACTAAAGATGGACAGGTGATAGGATGGTGAGAGAGGCATATATGGGAAGGCTGACTTCTGTTTCTGACTTAGAGAAATGGATGGACAAAGGTATCAATTACTCACTGAGATAGAAACATCAAAGAAGGACAAACTATAGGAGGAAGTTTGAGACTTTTTGAGTTTAGGGTACTTTGAAATACACTCCTCAAGATACATCCTAGCAGGATACATGGATTATCAGAGAGTGGTCAAGCACAACCTAAGAGGCAGAAAACTATAAAGATTAATTGAAACCTTTGGAGTAGATGAGAACACCCAAGATTTATATTTACTATAAAAACATAAAAGGACCAAAGTACATGCCAGAGAGAGATATGGCATTTAAGGATTAAAGCAAGAATTAGAGGTAACATACACCACAAGGAAAACAAGAAGTATTATATGGAAGGTAGGAAAATGTTGAAAAAAAATCAAGACGGGTAAAAAGGCATTGAAAGAAGTGATTTTTAGAAGGAAGACGTGGATAACTTGGCCACACAAAGGGACATCCTTTGAAAGACCTAAAGAGTGAAATATTTGCAGCAAAAGTGACAATTGGAAAACTGTTTGGTGATTTGCACCGAGGCATGTACAGTGAAAAAAGAATAACAGAAATGAGAAAATGGGGACAACAAGTTTAGACAACCTTGTCAAGACGGACTGTTCAGGACAAGAGAAAGAAAACAGGAGCAGGATAGGGACTTATCCAGTGTGTGTGTGCGGGGGGGTGGAGTACAGGAACAGCTATGTGTTTTGATAAGGGAAAGAAATTTAAATCATATGCAAAAGACAATGAGCTAATTAACTAGGGTTAGAAGAGAGGAAGAGGGTCACCATTCCAAAGTAAGAAGGTACATTACAGGGAACAAATTCCTTGAAGAAGCAAAAGAGGCTAGGATCTAAAGTAGGAGAGAATAAAGATGATTTGGCCCTGGAAAGAGGCCCGTTCTCTCCAGGAAAGGCTGTGCACAATGGAGTGACATGCATGAGTACAGAGAGATTGAGGAGGAAAAGTTCCTACCTTGTTTGGGTTTTATTTTGTTTTCCTAGTGCAGGAGGTGAGGTGAGTCATCCCTGGCCTGAGGAAGGGTGGCAGAGGTAGACAACTCAAGGAAAGTGCACTTTAGAAAATGTTGCATAACTCAAATTCCACTGGAGAAAGGAAAGATAGGTAGCAGATTAAGGATGTTTTTGAAGGGTTCCCCAGCAGTGTTAAGAACAAAGCTTAGTTTTAGAGACTATGAATTTCAATTGGCACCATTCCATAGTGTGTATGTGGTTTGCTCTGGCAGCTCAGACAACTTGAACACAGCCTGTGGGAAATCACACACTTGGACTCAATCCTGTGCCTTACTAGATGCAGGTGTCACGGTTTTTCTCTGCTGATTAGTTTGTTAACGCTGATGAGTTTACTGATGACATCTATATCTTATCTAAAGGCCAATAAATCACGATTTATCACAAGTGAAACACTTTTTATCTAGAGGTCATAGTTAAGTCCTGTGCATCCATGACAGAGTATATAGATATCAGAAATTCTAATCAGAAGCACACATTCTGAAAAAATAAGGATAAACTGAAATGAATTAATTTCTTTTCAACTCAAAACATTTTCACCTTTTGTTCCACATCCAGACTGTGACCATGTGATTTGCCTTTCTTTTGACTACTTACAGCCTGTGTTAATAATGAGAGACAGCTGGATCCAGTAGGAGACCCCCCCCAAAAAAAAGCATTAAGAA